>NC_069138.1:18901561-19201561 GCF_026914265.1 Mya arenaria
CTGGTACCAGGTCTTGACTTGTGTGTCCGTAAGGTTCAACTTGGCCGCCAGTTCCATTCTGTCCTGAACGCTAAGGTACTTCTGTCTCTCAAACGTCTTTTCCAGAGAGTTCAGCTGATGATCAGTAAAGGCTGTCCTTGCCTTTCTGGCCTTCTTTGAGTTTCTGGAATCTGTTGGACTGCCTGAGTTTGACAGAGGTGATCCGTCTCTTGACTCTGAAAAAGTAGAAAGTCTAGTTAAGAATTTGTACTTACAAACTTTTTCTTGTTTAACTTGCAAATATTTCTTGTGTTCACCTGGTCATGGGCCATAAAAAGGACCTACACCAAGTTGATTTTACTTTTGTAGTTTCTTTCTAATTTAATTAATATATTAATATATAATATATATACATAATTTCCACTTTTTTAAGTATATGTTTATAAATAATATGCTCTTAAATTATACAAATGACTGGTATTCGTTGGAAGAAAACCACTATCTTAAAACTGTATTGGGACCAATATATAACCATTTATGTTAAATGACTAGATTTTATTAAATTGTTGTGAAATATATTAAATGTAGTGAAGACCTTTTCATTTGTTTATGTATCATAAAAGTGCAAACGAAATTTTACCACACAGACGAGCACATTTTCGTCTTAATTTCAAATTTTGTGTGGCCGTGAAATTCCAATGAAGAAATGATGATATTACACTTTGTAATACTCAGCAATCTTCATTCCGATCTTAATGGTTTCATTTTATAAACAAAAGCATTTCTTCTATTCAAACAGTCAAAAGCTTTCACAAAATCAACAAAATCTGAAACTGTTATCATTTTCTGAAATACAAAAATGCTCATCCATTTTGTATCATTTTCTTAAAAAACTTGTTGGTATCTCTTTCACGCGTAAGAATGTTACATTTCACCCTTGTGGGGTTCATCAGGCACTTTGTTTCAATTGTGACAAAACTATTTCTATGAACCTTTTGACCCGTTCGCAAGTTATTGTGGAGGGCTTAAACAGGGTTAAATAACACTGTAAAGATAATGTAACTTTAGTCAGCTGCTTCTTCACAGTTCAAATTAACAAGATAACACTAATTGTTAATGTGAAACCATTGCTGACAATATACAATCACTCACGAAGTTCATTGTTTTAAATGTAACTAAATCATAGACGAGATAATAAAATAAGGTTTAGAGCAAGAAGACCATATCGTACATTTAAAATGCAATTTTGTATGTGATTTTTGTAGGATATGTTTGATTTTAATCAAATATTCAGCTCATAATATGCTTTGTTTATTTGTTTACGCATGTAATCGAAGTAAACAGATATGAAGATATGGGGAGCGAGATCAGTATTTGATTGAAATGATTTTAAGGTTGATGGGGACAGGTTTGAGACTAGACCAGAGCCCAAAAGGCATAAGGTACCGCAATAATATAAAATACAAATTTTTAATGTTATTATTTATATTTTATCCGTGTTATTTTCTTAAGAAGTGCAAAATACACAACATACATGATTTAAAAAAAGGTTTTTGTAAATATAGTAAATTGCTTCTTGACAAATGTAATAAAGAGAGGGGTCTCATATAAGTCCTTGGCTTTCTCCTCAATCCTTTACTTGTATATATACTGTGTATAAATAAATTTACATATTACAAAATAAATACTGTTTAAACTTAATGTAATAAATTTAATTTTGTATATATGTTCCACTGTGTTTTCTGAAGGACATAAATTACTACTAGAATAAAGGATCAACGCCGTGAAATTTATGGTAAATTTGTCATCAATCAAGTGTACAACAATTTCAGAAATTTCAGATGCTATTTTCCATTTTGTTGTATTATTTATGTTTGAACAACCGTTTTGTCTCAGTAGCTTTAGTTTCGATTGTTTTGACCTGCAATTATACTAAACATCACTTAAGATGTTCAACAATTAGAAACGCAGAATTAAACTGTATGCTATTTTCTCTGAAGGCATTCCGTAGGAAAGAACCAAACATTCAGACAATCTTGCGAACAAGATAGAATTTCTGTCGCCATCGGAGGCTATGGACGGTTGCCCACATTTGTGGCTACCTAAAAGTATCACAATGGAAGGACATGCATCCATTTATCTTGTGTATCCAAACTCATTAGAGATGTTTTGTTATGGCCACTTACTGTAAATGATAACTATTTTGGTTTGCATTACCCCTAGGTCCTCTTTGGTAATTTGACGACCATCAGGAAATCTAGTAGTTGTTATCAAATTTGGATTTCGTATTGTCCGACGTAGCAGTTAACTTGTTACTTGTAACCAACTGTGTTATCTACATTGACATCAATCTGTTCGTAAGTTTGCAGCTCTTAAAACAATAGATGTGTTACACAAAAGAAATGCTTCTGCCATTAAAGATACACATCGCAAAGGCGTTAATCTAGATACAATTCAAACCCGACTGAAATGTTTTCTTATACTAGAGACATAATGAGGGTTAATCTTCAACTCTATTTTAAGAAGTTTTTTTCTGTGATATACCTCTTTCTTCTAAAAACTGCTTACCAAAAGTCCCCGAAAAACATATTATATACTTTTTTTCTCAAAAGGATATGTTTTGGTTTATCTAAGAATGTCTCTGTTTTGTAATAATGGCTTGTCTGAGCAATACTTTAAAAATTATAAAAGACCGAACATTCCATTTATTTAGATCTTGAAAATTTACAACAGAGACTGTCGCAACTATTGTGTTTTACATGTTTAAATTATTTCCTTATTTCATTTCAGTTAACATTCCTTTTGTGAGTATTGATCAATGACATTTCTGCATTATCAAGAGAACCCGGTAAATCAGTTATACAACACAAATAATGAAGAGTAATATTTTGTTGAATATAAAATAATAAGTTTAAATGCTATTGTTTTAGGTTTTGCATTAATCATTTAGTTTTGGGTTTGTGTTTGTGTAATTTTAACAAAACCGCTAAAATGTAACAAAATACGGGACCACAGTCTTGAATGCTCTTATATAATAATGGACATTTTTTTTAAAGAATGGCAATGCGTTCTTAAATTATTAAAAAAAAATCAACTGTGTCACTCGACCTTTTTTAGATTTAGCCATTTTCCAAAATGAATAATTTGAGGTTTGTAAATCACTGTTTCTCTCCCCGTAAAATAAATAACATATCATTCCTAAAATATAAATGTATTAATAATTATATGTTTTGCGTCAAAAATACATTTTGGCATCTTCCATTCTTACAAGAAAATACACAAAAACAATACAACGATAAAGCACTAAAATAACACTCAAAGATTGGTTTTAAATGTAAACCAATATAAAATCAGTTTTAGCTGGAAGATTGACGTTCTAGAGTTACGTACCATCTAGAAAGCATTCTAGAAAGAGTATTACCCTCATATACCCCTGTTAATCTACTGTGTGCATCTTCACATACTTAATTAGATGGAAGTTGTCGGTGATATGTTTACTTGTATGTGATAGAATCCGAACGTTTAGAACCAAATTGATATGACTCACTAGCTTAAGTGAAACCATCAATGTATTCATAATCATATGATGCTTTGAATACTTACGGGACAAATGAGTCCCTAACCTCAGAACCAATTCATTTTTGAAGAGAAAAACAAACATCGCATGTGTTGTTGGTTTTTGTATAATTTAAGATTATATCTTGTATTTGATTTATATTTTACCTTCATCGATGTCCGAATCAGGGGCTGGTGAATCACTGGAAGCACCCGGAGAGAGAAGACAACCGGAAGGTGATCCTCGCGCATGCGCAGCTAACAGAGCCGCCGTTCTCTGGATGTCAATCACGTGGCTTGTTGGCGTACACGGGGTGCAAGGTGTCGTGGCTACAGAAGTGTTGTCGGTGTCTGTATGCGTGTTCATTGACCTGCTTCCGCTTGAAAGAATGTCTGTGATAAGAAAAGATGGTCTTGTTGCTGGTTTTGTGTCATTTCTCGCACTACCTGAATTGTTTTTGTCTACTTGAGCACTTTTCAGTTTGTTTGGAACACTAGACGAAAATGGTAGTTTATGGTTTTCACTGTTGTTGTTTATGCACGATTTGCAATTGTCAGGAGAAGTATCTTTGTGGAACGAATTTGAATGTCCAAATGTCGGCAACTTTGAGAAATTCAGTCCCGTTTCTGCACAGCCTCCATGTAACCTTTCGTGTAATCTTAGATCCGTTGGTCTAGGCGGTGTTGACTCTTCAACACCTCCTCTTTCCACATCAACATCAACTTGGTCCTCAGCCTCGGAGTAAACATCGGATTCTTCTGACATGTTCGTAGAGTTCATCCTCATTTTTCTATGCAACATTTTGTGTTTTCTGAAAGTCTCGTACAAAGTGTCCTTTAGATATACAATAATACTATCTTTAGTATTAGTATTCCGCAACCAGTTAGTTGTCACCCAACCTTCAACTGATAACTGTTGACATAAATGGCTATTAAAGTCCGTCCTCACGATCTGACAGTTGGATTAAGAATAAATATCAAACCGCCTTCTTAACTCTTAAAGAGAATATTCCTGATACTAAATACTTCAAAGTTAAGGAAGGACAAGTAGTTAAAAGAAATCGTCACCACTTCTCAAATCGACACCGTTAAATATGATAGGGCCCGAACCACGTCGGAGCAGGGATAATTGGCATAATGGGAAAAACAGGGAATTATTGGTTTTCTATTGATTTGTCATTTGACGAGGAGATTTGGTATTCAGACGCAGCGGCACGCTGTATACAGCTGTCATTGTATTGGTAATAGCTCCACCCTCTACTGAACAGAAAGCAATATCGGCTTTTATTGAAGAACATGTGAGGTATTAAGAGGCGTGGTCTGGCGCTCTGAGGGGCGGCGATTACCGAAGTGGATACAAGGAGAATCTTGGGTTGACAATGTTGTTAGACTGAAAACATCGCGTGACACTAACAGAGTCATAAGAAATGGCAATAAACAATGGGTAAAGGAAACACATAATTACAAAATTAAGTAATTGGTTTCTGGCGCTTTAACGCTTTAACGGACAATGAAAAAGTATAGTTCAAATTATAGTAATTTTCTTAAGTCGTTTTAAGTAATGTTCAGAAGTTTACCATTATTGTGTCTTTCGAAACTGTTTACATTCGATCTTATGGTTAAAATAATGATAGCCAATTAGAAACACAAGTAATGCGCCACATTGGAGGCAAATACTTTTCTGTATTTAAAATTCCAGTAGCGGTAATTTCATTTTAAACGTTCTAAAGACTTAACACATTTATTACTCATCATATATCTGGTTATGATAAATGGGTAAATAATAACGACAATCCAGACAATGAACATTAGAAATCTATCGATAAATAAACCGATCGCTATATATATATATCCCTCCTTATTATACAAACAGGCCTAGCATGTTCAAATTTGTTAAACTACTAAATCGTAAATGTAAAGAGCAAAAAATAGCTATATATTATTAAAGCCTCTAAATTAAGAGATATTTTTATTAATATTGTGCAATAGAATATTGTATCATTTTCTTCTCTCGGGTAATTAGTACTAATTACGTAAGATGAAAGGAATTTTTGGTTATGGTGTTGTATGCCATTCTTAATGTATGTGTACATTTTTAATTTATTAACATGTAAGTAATGATAAGCTGTTTATGCTTAATTTTAATAAAATTATGTTATGTTATTTTATGTTATGATATATATTAGGGTATATCAATTTAACAACTTTCGAAAACTAACATTTAAATGTCTTATCAAACTACTACAGCTGCTACTGCTAATTAATGCTGGTAGCTTTCTACTGCTACAGCTAATACCATAAAGTACTATTACATATAGAAAAATCATTTTTTTAGCTTTCTTCACAATTAAGCTAACAGATAAATTGATTTTATTGAATATTGACGGATCTATCTTAGGTCAGTGAATGATATTATAAAGCCCAAAGGGACATAACTCAGCCATTATTACGAGTGCATATTGTTTATGGCAACATGCGTACCAAGTCTCGTGTGAATATCTTGAACGGATTTTGACAGGTGCTCAAGGTGATGGCGAAGAAAGGTTGAAATCGTCAACGCAATTGCTAAGACAAAACCTCGACTTTCGTTCTACAAACGAGCTATAAATGAAAGCTAACATCCGTTTGAAGACCTTAAATAATAATTTAACATATCAATCATATTAACTTCAAACGTTCTGAAGTAAAGATCCTTCGCAAACACAAAATATATCTAAATAATAAGCTTTTAGCATAAATAAGTATCAATTAGTTTATAATTATTTGTATTGAAATATTCCTTGTCATTTTTATGATTTAAAAAAGTAATATTAGTTATATTTTTAAACCAAGCAACATTTATTTCGAAGGACTGATCGATCTTTTTATAAAAAAAATCTTACGTTTGATTAATTTTGGAGTCACAAAATATTTTTCCAATACGGCATTGGTTTGATTGGCATTAAAAAGTTTTTTGTTGTTTACGAAAAAAAACAACGTTGTTTTCGGCCAATGAGCGTGTCCCTGATATTAAATGTGTTACCATAACAACCGTCCATTAACTTTATGCAACCGGTTGTAAATCAGCCGATATTTATAAGATGGTGAAGGTTACATATTTTGACGTCATAACGTGTACTTCATGCAACATGAACGGCCGTTTTTATCTATAGAACATACAATGGCAATGCAAGCTTCTTTAGCTGTTAAACAAGAAAAGGATACAGGATGGGCAAACACATTTCGTTTCTTTATTTCATTTAAGATCGTATTTGTGTGTGATTTATGAAAGGATGGGGGAAACAACGATTTGGTCTTGTAGCGTTTAGAACCACACATTATCGTTCAATCAATTTCTAAAGAGGCCATGCTGATAAAACCAGTACTTATACATTGATTTTACAAAGGCATTTGATTGTATTCACTGTACCCTTTAATACCTAAGTCAACCGTCCTAAATTAGATTTTAATAAAACATCTGCGCCCGAAGAGATTATACAGCAAGCTTAATACTTTATTAATATGCGACGGCATAGGCCCCTAGTATATTTATTGTAGTTGGTTCATATCTCATGAACAATATAGAAAACATTGTCAAAAATATAAAACCGAAGGTGTTTGAAAATTCATATCGATTGTTTTTTGTGTTGTTCTGGCGTTGGACATGTTTAGTTAAAAAAAATTCTGGTCGTTTGACTTCTTGCTTCTTGAATTAAACCTGCTTAAACCGGTGCTAGGGGTGAAGATAGTGTTACACATAACCTTACTGCAAACTTCACAAATTAAGCGGTTACTTCCCTAAGCCGAACAGAAACACTGCCACCACATTCGGAACTCCTCGGCTATCTTTTTGTCGAAAACAACCTCGGATGTATATGGACGGTTTACAAAGTCAGAAATCGGTACACTTTAACTACGCTGCAAGTAGATCGCGTAGAAATTTCAAGTTTGCAGTTAAACTTAAAGACATAACTCTTGTGAATCTTAATGATGTTGTTATTATGCAAAGTCACACTTCACTGGCAGTCAATTTAAACTTAGATCTTCAAATACAAGCTAAATCACTACATTTTCTTATTTATATAATTAGAAATTTTACGATCTACTTCTACTGATGTACCAGCATATATCTGAGGTTGTTTTCGATGGCCTAGGAGTTCTGATTGATTGCCACTACGCATACTTCATGGTGATACTCAAAACCACGTGACATCATTCTTAAAGTTTGTTTTTTTCTTTCATTTGAAGCTTTTTTTATTTTTAACCTTGAAAACAAACATGATATTGAATGGAAATTTTATAAAATATGCATAAAACGTGTTCAGAACAATTAATAGAAGAAAGTTATATTTAGCTGATATCCAGCTAATTTCGTACGCGGGGACATAGGACATCTCTGCACGTCAAAGGAGGGCACTGCGTAGGAGATGAACGCCAAACGTTTCAAATTGTATACATGTCTTATATGCATTACACATTTTGCCAAGTTAAGTCCAATTATATGTATTCTATTATACTGTTTTAACCAAGTTGACCCCAGTTCCTTAGTTAAAATCTCGCCAATAGCTAATATATAGTTATGGGTAGTGTCCCATTTAAGCGGCTATGAGTAACTTCCATTGGTGGTGATCGAACTCATAAACGCTTTTAGAATGCATTGTGATATGGCCTGAGCGAAGAATAAAACGTCTTCAGCCTTTTCCCCAGGTAAGTGGAGGATTATTAATAGAGAATAATTATATATAATATATTGATATCTTACACTGAAACATTATGTTTAACTATTATATGCCGAGATGAAGATCATTAATTACATTTTTTTTAAAATGCCAATTTCTATGCGCGTGTAACGTTATTTCGGAAATGAGATCATTGAAATTGTGTCCCAGCCCTGTGCGCGCTGATGTTTGATTTGGAAACGAGCGCGGACTAAATTTTAAAAACATTAAAAATATCAAAATGCAATTTTCTTGCACTGATACATTCAGACAAGTCAGTACACATATTAATTTATCTGATTTAAATAATGTTGAGCATCCTTCCGCCCACTCACTTGTCATATTCTGTGTATCGGGGATATTCTGTATTAAAGAAAATCGCATGGTTTTATAATTCTATATTGTTGACTTTAAATGTAATCATATTTAAATATAAACCCATGCGATACTTGGATAACTATTATTTGTCAGCTGACTAAATGATTAACAACCAATTCGTGCCTTCAAGTGAAACCTTAATCCAATCCTCTCTATATAAACTGTGTTATTTGAAATTCGATTTGTTGTTTGATTTGCTGTTGTTTTTTCATGCACAAAGGCGGTATTTAAAGAATGAAAAATACATGTCTTTGTAACCATTTCATATTCAATTGATATCAATCTATATTCATAATCATAATCGCATAGTCCTATGCATTTGCATAGTTTCGTTAAATGATCTTTTAGTTCGATGTCACCTCAATTAGAATTCATTATTTTCAAAAATTGACTACTAAAATATTAATTTAAATTTAATTGGCTTTATTACCATGGGTATTGTATTCGTTAACTGAATTACAGACTAAAGCGTTCTACCGACACGGGCTGTTTAATCAAGAAACCGTCGTCGGATATGCATTACTCTCGCGCAAATCTCTACGGAGTCCAGGGAAAGTAATCCTCTTATGAAGTCGATTTTAACCATTGAAATCATATCATGCATTTAAATGAAAACTTAGTGAAACTGGCGATAAACAATGATTTTCTTAAATTGTCTAAAATTTTATTTAAATAATTTAAAATAAAATTGACAACCGGGGATAGAAATGCTTTGTCAGTTGAAAACATATTAATCAGTAGACTACGCACGTGCAATTTAATTGCCTATAAATGATAAATGAGTGGGAATAGGCTAGTGGGTGAATACAAACTATCTAATTTGTTGGATCATATATTGTGTTTAAAAATTGAAATACTCACCACAAAACGGGCTCATAATGGCAAATCAAGCCACGTAGAGGGAAAAGAAAAAATATAATTAATAAACGCGCAAAGTACCCAAAATGCATTACGAATGTTGCACATGTTGCGGTGAGATAGTCCATGTATGTGAGTATATTTCTGAGGCATTGGTGGGATATTCCATGTTTAGGAAAATATTTCTGCAATTGGTGAGATATTCCATGTATGGGAGTATATTACTGAGGCATTGGTGGGTTATTCCATGTGTGGAAGTATCATTGATGAGATATTCCATGTATGAGAGTATATTTCTGAGGAATTGGTAAAATATTCCATGTACGGGAGTATCATTGATGAAATTTTCCATGTATGAGAGTATATTTCTGAGGAATTGGTAAAATATTCCATGTACGGGAGTATCATTGATGAAATTTTCCATGTATGTGAGCATATTTCTGAGGAATTGGTAAAATATTCCATGTACGGGAGTATATTACTGAGGCATTGGTGGGATATTCCATGTATGGGAGGATCATTGGTGAGATATTCCATGTACGGGAGGATCATTGGTGAGATATTCCGTGTACGGGAGGATCATTGGTGAGATATTCCGTGTACGGGAGGATCATTGGTGAGATATTTCGTGTACGGGAGGATCATTGGTGAGATATTCCGTGTACGGGAGGATCATTGGTGAGATATTACGTGTACGGGAGTATCATTGGTGAGATATTCCGTGTACGGGAGTATCATTGGTGAGATATTACGTGTACGGGAGTATCATTGGTGAGATATTCCGTGTACGGGAGTATCATTGGTGAGATATTCCGTGTACGTGAGTATCATTGGTGAGATATTCCGTGTACGTGAGTATCATTGGTGAGATATTCCGTGTACGTGAGTATCATTGGTGAGATATTCCGTGTACGGGAGGATCATTGGTGAGATATTCCGTGTACGGGAGGATAATTGGTAAGATATTACGTGTACGGGAGTATCTTCCGTGTACGGGAGTATCATTGGTGAGATATTCCATGTACGGGAGTATCATTGGTGAGATATGCCGTTTACGGGAGGATCATTGGTGAGATATTACGTGTACGGGAGGATCATTGGTGAGATATTCCGTGTGCGGGAGTATCATTGGTGAGATATTCCGTGTACGGGAGGATCATTGGTGAGATATTCCGTGTGCGGGAGTATCATTGGTGAGATATTCCGTGTGCGGGAGTATCATTGGTGAGATATTCCGTGTGCGGGAGGATCATTGGTGAGATATTCCGTGTGCGGGAGTATCATTGGTGAGATATTCCGTGTACGGGAGTATCATTTGTGAGATATTCCGTGTACGGGAGTATCATTGGTGAGATATTCCGTGTACGGGAGTATCATTGGTGAGATATTCCGTGTACGGGAGTACATTCCATGTACGGGAGGATCATTGGTGAGATATTCCGTGTACGAGAGTATCATTGGTGAGATATTCCGTGTACGGGAGAATCATTGGTGAGATATTCCGTGTACGGGAGGATCATTGGTGAGATATTCCGTGTACGGGAGAATCATTGGTGAGATATTCCGTGTACGGGAGTATCATTAGTGAGATATTCCATGTACGGAAGGATCATTGGTGGGATATGCCATATACGGGAGGATCATTGGTGAGATATTCAATGCATGGGAGTATATTTCTGCGAAATTGTTGGGATATTCCATGTATGGGCGTATATTTCTGGGACATTGGAGAGATATCCCGGATAGGTAAATATTTCTGATGCATTGGTGAGATGTGTCATGTATGGGAATATATTTCTGAGACATTGGTGAGATATTCCATGTTTAAGAGTATATTTCTGAGGCATTGGTGAGATATTCTATGTATGGGAGTATATTTCTGAGGCATACGTGAGATATTCCATGTATGGGAGTATATTTCTGAGGCATTATTGAGATATTCCATGTATGGAAGTATATTTCTAACACATTAGTGAGATATTCCATGAGAGGGAGTATATTTCTGAGACACTGGTGAGATATTCCATGTTTGGGAATACATATATTTCTGAGGCATTGGTGCGATGCTATGTATGGGAGTATATTTCTGAGACACTGGTGAGATATTCCATGTTTGGGAATATATTTCTGAGGCATTGATGCGATGCTATGTATGGGAGTATATTTCTGAGACACTGGTGAGATATTCCATGTTTGGGAATATATTTCTGAGGCATTGATGCGATGCTATGTATGGGAGTATATTTCTGAGACACTGGTGAGATATTCCATGTTTGGGAATATATTTCTGAGGCATTGGTGCGATGCTATGTATGGGAGTATATTTCTGAGACACTGGTGAGATATTCCATGATTGGGAATATATTTCTGAGGCATTGGTGCGATGCTATGTATGGGAGTATATTTCTGAGACACTGGTGCGATGTTCCATGTTTGGGAGTATATTTCTGAGGCATAAGTGAGATATTCCATGAGTGGAAGTATATTTCTAAGACACCTGTGAGATATTTCTTGTTTGTGAGTATATTTCTGAGGCATTTGTGCGATGTTCCATATATGGGGGTATATTTCTGAGACACTGGTGCGATGATCCATGTTTGGGAGTATATTTCTGAGGCATTAGTGAGATATTCCATAAGTGGAAGTATATTTCTAAGACACCTGTGAGATATTCCATGTTTGGGAGTATATTCTGAGGCATTGGTGCGATGTTCCATATTTGAAGATATATTTCTGAGACACTGATGCGATGTTCCATGTTTGGGAGTAACTTCTTAAGCATTGGTGGGATATGCCATGTTTGGGAGTATAATTCTGAGGCATTGGTGAGATATTTCTTGTTTGGAAGTATATTTCTTAAGCATTGGTTGGATATGCCATGTTTGGGAGTATATTTCTGAAGCATTGGTTGGATATGCCCTGTTTGGGAGTATATTTCTGAAGCATTGGTGGGATATTCAATGTATAGGAGTGTATTTCTGAGGAATTGGTGAGATATTCCATGTATGGTGTATATTTCTGAGGAATTGGTGAGATATTCCATGTATGGTGTATATTTCTGAGGCATTGGGGGATATTCCATGTATGGTGTATATTTCTGAGGAATTGGTGAGATATTCCATGTATGGTGTATATTTCTGAGGCACTGGGGGATATTCCAGGTATGGTGTATATTTCTGAGGAATTGGTGAGATATTCCATGTATGGTGTATATTTATGAGGCATTGGGGGATATTCCATGTATGGTGTATATTTCTGAGGCATTGGTGAGATACTCCATGGGTATGGGAGTGTATTCCTGTGTTATCCATTTATTGGAGTTCAGTTCTGGTGAGATATTGCATTTAGGGAGTTTATTTTTGAGGTTTTGTTGAGGTAGTCCATGTATGGGGGTATATTTCCATGTCTTTAGTGGGATATACCTTGTATAGGACTTTATTCCTGAGGCATTGGTGAGATATTCCATTTATGGATGTATATTTATTAGGTATTAATGAGATAGTCCATGTATAGGAGTTTATTTCTGTGAAGTCGTTAGTCAAACCATACCCGTAGCTGTATAACATGTACACCGATGTTTACCTAGATATGCACGTTCTGTTTGACTTACCGAACACCCATGGTAGAATCAAGATAATCGACATTAACACATTAAATAATCGCAAGAATTGATCTGTTATCAATGTTGTAATATCTACCTTCTTAAAACAATTTCTGACTCCAACAATTAACCATGGTCAGACAGCATTAAATACATAACAGCGATTAAATCATTTTGTCTAAAAATTGTAGGAATCAATCAAACGTGTGAGCACATCTACAAGCCTCGATATTAGCACCTCAATGCATGGTTGGGTTTGTTTCCGAAATTAACGAGTTTTGTTACTTTATAAATGAAGATTATCCCTCTGATTTAAAACTTAATCAGCGATTATGAGGTGGTACAAAAACTGCAAGCAATGCTACCTTGATGTGAGTGATAAGTATTTTTAAAACATTGGTTTTATACCCGTACTCATGTGTTTCCCGATCTTCAATACAATGCATCAAGTTCTACAATATACAGATAGTGAGATTTATTTTCTAATGGACCATCTTGTCCTCTGAAAATGTCATGTCTAAAACTGAGTGATAACGAAACACTTATTAAGTGCACAACATATATCAATGAGGTTTAGCTACTTCAGAGGTCATGAGAGGTTAGATCGCGATTCGGTGAAGAGTCGACGCATTTGGGCCACTGTAGAAACATTTCTTTTCCGTTTAAATAGTTCTGATTGTCCCAGTTGCCACAAAATCTATGCATATTAGCCATTGTTAACATTTTTTTCTTGTTCTGAGTTTGGATGGACACAGATGCCAGAAGAGGTTAGAGTCTACTCATTGGAGTCACTGCAAACATTCCTTTCATATTTAATAGTTTGGTAGGGCTCATATGCCATAAGAGTAAAAAGGGACTAGGCACCAGATGGTCCAAAATCGGATAATACAGTTTTCCTAAAAAAAGCCTAGAACTGTCAATACGAGCTAGCATGAGGCCGAAAACACGCCATTATACATGATTAAAAGATCTTGTCACTTTCTCAGCTGAATTTTTCGTTTGAACAAAGCTCATAATGGTTTCTTTCCACTTTATAGTGTGCATATTTAGCACTTGAAAGTAACTTGATAAGTGAAGATACATATGTCGACGCTATTTTTAATTTCACTGTTATTTACGTGACAGTAAAATTCAATTTGGAAAAATACGCAAACACTGCGAAAGTTACATGTGCCGTATGCGATGTGATACATCAGTAAGTTACATGTGCCGTATGCGATGTGATACATCAGTAAGTTACATGTGCCGTATGCGATGTGATACATCAGTAAGTTACATGTGCCGTATGCGATGTGATACATCAGTAAGTTACATGTGCCGTATGCGATGTGATACATCAGTAAGTTACATGTGCCGTATGCGATGTGATACATCAGTAAGTTACATGTGCCGTATGCGATGTGATACATCAGTAAGTTACATGTGCCGTATGCGATGTGATACATCAGTAAGTTACATGTGCCGTATGCGATGTGATACATCAGTAAGTTACATGTGCCGTATGCGATGTGATACATCAGTAAGTTACATGTGCCGTATGCGATGTGATACATCAGTAAGTTACATGTGCCGTATGCGATGTGATACATCAGTAAGTTACATGTGCCGTATGCGATGTGATACATCAGTAAGTTACATGTGCCGTATGCGATGTGATACATCAGTAAGTTACATGTGCCGTATGCGATGTGATACATCAGTAAGTTACATGTGCCGTATGCGATGTGATACATCAGTAAGTTACATGTGCCGTATGCGATGTGATACATCAGAAAGTTACATGTGCCGTATGCGATGTGATACATCAGTAAGTTACAATGCGTTACACAACGATATTAATTTTACGTATGTTTTTGACAATTTTCTCTTTTTTTTCCTTGCCATTGTATTATCTGGTGTCTAGTCCCTTTAATAGTCTACGTAATCTGAGCATTGCAAACAATGCTTTCGTTTTGAATAGTTTGGATTGTTTCAGTTGCCATAAGGGGTTTGAGTCTATTCATTTGAGCAAAACATTTCTTTCGTTTTGAATAGTTTGGATTGTTTCAGTTGCCATAAGAGGTTAGAGTCTATTCATTTGGGCAAAACATTTCTTTCGTTTTAAATAGTTTGGATTGTTTCAGTTGCCATATGAGGTTAGAGTCTATTCATTTGGGCAAAACATATCTTTCGTTTTGAATAGTTTGGATTGTTTCAGTTGCCATAAGAGGTTAGAGTCTATTCATTTGGGCAAAACATTTCTTTCGTTTTAAATAGTTTGGATTGTTTCAGTTGCCATAAGAGGTTAGAGTCTATTCATTTGGGCAAAACATATCTTTCGTTTTGAATAGTTTGGATTGTTTCAGTTGCCATAAAATGTTAGAGTCTATTCATTTGGGCAAAACATTTCTTTCGTTTTGAATAGTTTGGATGGTCTCAGATGCCATAAGAGGTTATAGTCTATTCATTTGGGCAAAACATTTCTTTCGTTTTAAATAGTTTGGATTGTTTCAGTTGCCATAAGAGGTTAGAGTCTATTCATTTGGGCAAAACATTTCTTTCGTTTTGAATAGTTTGGATTGTTTCAGTTGCCATAAGAGGTTAGAGTCTATTCATTTGGGCAAAACATTTCTTTCGTTTTAAATAGTTTGGATTGTTTCAGTTGCCATAAGAGGTTAGAGTCTATTCATTTGGGCAAAACATTTCTTTCGTTTTGAATAGTTTGGATTGTTTCAGTTGCCATAAGAGGTTATAGTCTATTCATTTGGGCAAAACATTTCTTTCGTTTTGAATAGTTTGGATTGTCTCAGATGCCATAAGAGGTTAGAGTCTATTCATTTGGGCAAAACATTTCTTTCGTTTTGAATAGTTTGGATTGTTTCAGTTGCCATAAGAGGTTATAGTCTATTCATTTGGGCAAAACATTTCTTTCGTTTTGAATAGTTTGGATGGTCTCAGATGCCATAAGAGGTTAGAGTCTATTCATTTGGGCAAAACATTTCTTTCGTTTTGAATAGTTTGGATTGTTTCAGTTGCCATAAGAGGTTAGAGTCTATTCATTTGGGCAAAACATATCTTTCGTTTTGAATAGTTTGGATGGTCTCAGATGCCATAAGAGGTTAGAGTCTATTCATTTGGGCAAAACATATCTTTCGTTTTGAATAGTTTGGATTGTTTCAGTTGCCATAAGAGGTTATAGTCTATTCATTTGGGCAAAACATTTCTTTCGTTTTAAATAGTTTGGATGGTCTCAGTTGCCATAAGAGGTTATAGTCTATTCATTTGGGCAAAACATTTCTTTCGTTTTAAATAGTTTGGATTGTTTCAGTTGCCATAAGAGGTTATAGTCTATTCATTTGGGCAAAACATTTCTTTCGTTTTAAATAGTTTGGATTGTTTCAGTTGCCATAAGAGGTTATAGTCTATTCATTTGGGCAAAACATTTCTTTCGTTTTAAATAGTTTGGATTGTTTCAGTTGCCATAAGAGGTTAGAGTCTATTCATTTGGGCAAAACAATGCTTTCGTTTTAAATAGTTTGGATTGTTTCAGTTGCCATAAGAGGTTATAGTCTATTCATTTGGGCAAAACATTTCTTTCGTTTTAAATAGTTTGGATTGTTTCAGTTGCCATAAGAGGTTATAGTCTATTCATTTGGGCAAAACATTTCTTTCGTTTTAAATAGTTTGGATGGTCTCAGATGCCATAAGAGGTTAGTCTACGCATTTGGTCCACTGTAAACATTTCTGTCTTTTTTAATAGTTTGCATTGTCTCATATGCCACTGCAACATTTCATCTTTTTTTTCTTTTAATGCACCAGTCAATTGTAATTACGCCCCAGGCCCGAGGAATAGTGGGGACTTTGACTTTCGGTTCGGCCAACCCTGGGTTAAATTCCTGCCCTGCCGGGACGAACTGATGGTAAAATCCCCGCAAAATGCACCCGCACCCCAGGGACCCTAGGTAAGGTCCCGCTATATCTTGGGCGAAGACAAAACCACCGCATTCAACCGGCACTGCGGGGCCACCTGAAAGGTAAAAACACGGCACATTTCCCCGGCTATCCCCGGTATACCCCGGACCTGGGGGGGGGGGGGTAACATTTGACTGGTGCATAACTAGTTTGGATTGTGTCAGGTGTCATAAGAGGTTAGAGTCTAAGCATTTGGGCCTCTGCTAACAATTCTAGATGGAAGACCGGACAACCGCTTGTGTGATAGCCGGACACGTATACCACTATAACACTCTCAACCTGAAAAACCCGCTACAGGCAACTTCAAGCCCGGTGTATATACATGTAGTAGTTCGTTATTCTTTATTAAGTTTATTTCAAGGGCTTTTGAGAAATATTCGGGACCAATGAGGGTGACACGTGGTACACGGAGACACAACAATGTAAGTACATGTATATGGTACACTCAAAATAGTGTAGTATGTAGTACCCAGGGGCTCAAAACTTGGCATTTCCTGGTACGCTGACTAGAAAATTAGTTACACAAAGTCCTGGTAAAACATGAACGAGTGAGTATTCGGTTTTAGAAATAAGGAGGGAGAGAGAGGGTTTATAAACACCCTCATATGAATCAATATACATATGTACCGGTCCGCTGTAGGCGGCGGATTAGTGTAACGGTCCGCTGTAGGCGGCGGATGTGCGTCCATAGTATAACATTCCGTTATAGACGGAAGTACGTTCATATTACGTATGTTAACTTGGTTGGTAATATGCAAATTAGCAAACCCCGGGCTCTGTTTGGATTGAGAATTTACTGTATATAAAGACCAGTGGACCCCTTTAGGGTCGAGCATGCTTTTCTCTGAACGTATCTGTTGGTGTGTGTTACGTCGCACGTTACACATACAATATAAATACATCTACAATTTTTTTACATGGACGACAAACTGGTTCCTTATTTCGTATTCCTTATTCCTCTTTATGAAAATGTGTTATTGCAAATAGCCCTACAAGCACTTCTTTGTAAAGTTATTCGTCTTCTCATGCGATTTAAGCAATTAAATTTGTGAACTGAAACAATGCTTGAACATACAGAATTTCTAATAAGGAATATGGAACTGGCTCCTTAATTATTCCTCATTCAACCACCACGCAATATGCTTATTTCCATACTTAAAGTGCTTTAAAAACGTACCTGACTCAGAATTAGAAACAGAAAACTTTAAAAGGCCAATAATTAACTTACAATTAACTTACTCGTTTTATTTGATAAAATAACTATACAGAAGTTGTCTACATAAAACGTTTGCAGAAAAGTATTGTCAGTGTTTTTTGCGCTTAAAGCTGCACTCTCACAGATTGAACGTTCTGACAACTTATTTCATTTTTTGTCTTTGAACGAGCTATTTTCTGCGAAAACCCATGGAAACCAGTTATAAAAGACTGCTGACAAAAAATAGGTTAAAAATTCGATGTTTCACGAAAGTTTAATTGATAAAACATTTATTTTCGAACGGAAATATGAAAATCTACGATCTGATCTTTTGTCAGCAATCTTATATAAACTGATAACTTCATATTTGAAAGATAGACACCAAATTGTAAAGTTCGGGGATTCCCAATCTTCACGAAGGTGTATAAGGTCTGGAGTTCCTCAAGGATCCATTCTTGGTCCTATTCTTTTTCTTATATATATTAATGACATAACCTTTGAAATTGAAAATTCCTTGATTGACTTATATGCTGATGATACTACACTATATGCAAAAAGTTCAAATACGCAGGAAATTGAACGTACGTTGCAAATAAATTTAGATATGGTTTCGGATTGGTGCAAAGTAAACAACATGGCAATACATCCACAAAAAACTAATTGCATGTTGTTGGGTTCAAATGCAAAATTAAGAAATGCATGTGCACTCAATTTATTCGTAGACAAAGTACTAATTGAAAATGTAACTTCGAAGAAATTGCTTGGAATTATTATTGATTCATCATTGTCGTGGAATCTGCAAGTTGAATTTGTCTGCATGAAAGTAATTGCAAAGATAGCCCTTTTAAAAAGACTCAATTATTTTTTAACGGATCAAATGAGACAATTGTTTTATAAATCGTATATACTTCCTATGTTTGACTATTGTTGTAGCGTTTGGGGGAAAAGTAAGCAAACGCATATGAGAAGAATCACCTTGCTTCAAAAAAGAGCTGCAAAAATTATTCTCTTTAAGCCTATTAGAACGCCATCGCATGAATTATTTAAAAAATTAGAATGGCTTCAATTTGAATACCGTTGCAGATATCAAACGGCTGTTATGGTATTTAAATCTATTAATAATCTTACACCGAGTTACATAAGAGACATTATTAAGATATCTAGCAACACAAGATATGGATTACGATCTTCCAAGCGACAAGACATTGCTCACTTTCGACATAAAACACAATACAAGAAACACTCGTTTGCATGCTACAGTGGAAAAGTTTGGAATTTTTTACCAGAAGAAATACGTAAGTCTAACACAGAAAAGACATTTAAAACCCGCTGTAAGAAGTTCTATTTACATCATCAATCGCAAAATCCGTTGTAAAAATTAAATGCATAATTCCATGCATACCACAGGTATAGTTTATATGTATGTATTTGTTGAGTAAGGTGTTAAATAAATGTGTGACTGTCCTACTTACTCAATTAAACAAGTTTGATGAGTTTTCTTGTTAACATTAAGGTACAAATTGATGTATTATTAAGCATTGATGTGTTAAATGAATGTATTATATTCATGTTTCTTTATGTTTTCATATTACATTTTAATACGTACCTTTCTGAAATCCCATTCTAAGCATTTTACATGTTAAAACGATCATTAATTCTAATTATAGGCCATGACGAAAAAATGTAATAATGCTTTTTTAACAATATGTATTTTTGCGGTATTGTTCAAAATGTGTTTTTCACATTTGTGTTTTGAGTATTAATTATTTGTATCACATCTTATTTAGTGTGTGTGTGTGTGTGTGTGTGTGTGTCTTTGTATGTTCTTTCAGAAGGCCGCATTGTAAATAAGACGTGTGTTATGTTTTTCATAATATGATGCCTATGTCTTAATGTGTTACCTTCTATAAATAAAGTTATTATTATTATTATTATTATTATATCATTGGCTTGCAGAAATTTACACAAAAGATGCTCTTTCCAAGACAAAAAGTTGTAAAGATGGTATATCTGTGATAGTGCAGCTTTAAAGCTTTAATACGGGTTGTACCTTTTACTTCTTCAAGATTTCTGTTGCGGCTTTTAAGCACTCTAAGTTATACACTCTTCTTGAATAGACAAGGCATTTTCGAGTTGGGTACGTTTTTAAAGTACACTAAGTACTAAGTAATAAAGTCCTCTTTAGTAAACAATGTATTTCTGTACATTTTTATGTAAACCACTTTTGCATACTTATTTTATTAGAACTTGCATTAGTTAAAACGTTGAAGATTTACTGATTCTGATTCTTATTCGAGTATGAACAAGGGATAACAAACCAGTTTTGTACTCTTTGTTATGTGTATTGCTGTGGCGTAGCTACATATAGGTCTTGTAGGCCTACAACTTTTTTGAAAAATGACACAATTTAAGTAACCAAAAAATGCAAAAAAAAGAATAGCTACTCAAACACTTCCAACAAAAGTTTGTGTTTTTTAACCAAAGCAAGTTTGATGTTTATTTAAACTACGTGCAGGGTGGATTGCTTGATTTTATTGTTTCCAATGCAAATATAATTATAAGTGTGTGTAATGTGCATATAAAAGTCCCAAAACTCATATAGAACCATAAGGCTTACACGTTTTTAGGCCTAGCTACGCTCCTGTTAATCACTTTAAGCCCGAAATACCGTATTAAAGACCATGCCACCCTTTAACGCTAGCGGTATGTGGCATAGCCAATCGATAGATGAAGAAATGGCAATTGTAAAACTTCAATATTTCTGTTCTCATTTAAGTTTAAATAAAGATTAAGGAACATGTTCCTTAGTCCAGTTTGAACAAGGAAAACCGGGGCCAAGTTCCATGTTCGTTTCTCGGGGATCCCTTTTCATATCAGATTTTACTCAGATACCTTGTTGTCTTCAGCGGATGCATAACATAATGGAAATAAGCATATTGCGAGTTTTACCTTGATTACTTTTGTTTTACTTTTTAAAGTTTACTTAGTGTTTAAATTGAGGATGGTCTCCTGTTACTTCAAAGTTCTGACTTTAGCTCTTTTAAGCCGGTGACTAAAGTCAAAGTACTGCTACCATTCAGCTCTGCCATATGTCTCGCCAGACCATTTCCTGTGTGACAGACAACAGTTTTACATTTAAAAGGACCATGTGAGTGCAAGAGACATGTCAGTTGACGAACGCTACCCTTTTCCTGTTAGCGTTCATCAATAATAACAGGAAGTTTAAAACTGTGTCTCTGGGTAATAAGGAAATTGTCGATGTCGTCTGTGTATTACTTTGAAGTCCATTGTTTATCGTGACAATAAGTGAATTGTTAATTTTGCAACAAATATGATCTATTGTCAAGTGAACAATACTTGAATGATGTGTATTCGTAACCAGTGATAAAAACAAAGGAAGTCTTTTGACGGGTCTGTTTTCTATTGGGACTTTGACAACTCGACTTTCGTTTTTCAATTCTGTCAATTAAGTCACTTGACTCATAGACCTTATATACCTCAGAAGTAAAAGGCGTATAATTAGAAAGCTCACTGATTCAGATAATAGTGGCATTTTTAATAATAGACCAACATCATTGAAAACAGTTAGACTGCTTTAAATTTTAATTAGCTTATCGGCGTCGGTTCCATTGCAATTATTTATTTGGACAATAGGTTGAAAGTGACATCTTTCTCTTTGTAAATAATATATAACTCAGTGATGTGAGTTAATTAATACCGAACCAGAGACAAAACGATCGTGTCACTCAAGGCATTATTGCGACTGGAAAAGTCAATAACTTGAAATGCATTTGTGTTTATTGTTGTAAATAATGTAGATATACTTATTGTTTTCACAGTGTGCCTATTTGTTTAATATGCAGTTTTGGTAAACCAATCACTCTCGGTTCAAACTATAGAGAATTAAATATATTGAACGTATTCTTGTTCTTAAATGCTGGCCTTGCAGTATATGACTTCACAGACAGTATGGTACCCTGCATTTATGGGCATGTTTCAAAACTGAACTTTAATCCGAAACGCTTATCTTATGACCGTCTCAAAATTATACTTCAAACGTACACGCTGATCTAATGAGTCCATTTCAAAAACGTTATCCTAAATGGTAATCTTATGACCATCTCAAACGTTTATTTAATCCTAAATGTCAATCTCCTGACTGGCACAAAACTTAACTTCAATCCTAAATTTTAATCTTATGATTGTCACAAAACGTAATTTTAATACTAAAACATAATCTTGTAGCCGCCTCAAAACTCAAATTCAATCCTAAACGATAATATTACGACCGTCTAAAACTTCAATTCAATTATAAACGCTTATCTCGTGAACGTCTCAATACTAACATTCAGTTCTAAACGCTTATCTCGTGATCGTCTCGATAGTAACCGTCAGTCCTAAACGCTTATCTCGTGAACGTCTCGATACTAACCGTCAGTCCTAAACGCTTATCTCGTGAACGTCTCGATACTAATCGTCAGTCCTAAACGCTTATCTTGTGAATGTCTCGATACTAACATTCAGTCCTAAACGCTTATCTCGTGAACGTCTCGATACTAACATTCAGTCCTAAACGCTTATCTCGTGAACGTCTCGATACTAATCGTCAGTCCTAAACGCTTATCTCGTGAACGTCTCGATACTAACATTCAGTCCTAAACGCTTATCTCGTGAACGTCTCGATACTAATCGTCAGTCCTAAACGCTTATCTCGTGAACGTCTCGATACTAATCGTCAGTCCTAAACGCTTATCTCGTGAACGTCTCGATACTAACCGTCAGTCCTAAACGCTTATCTCGTGAACGTCTCGATACTAACCGTCAGTCCTAAACGCTTATCTCGTGAACGTCTCAATACTAATCGTCAGTCCTAAACGCTTATCTCGTGAACGTCTCGATACTAACCGTCAGTCCTAAACGCTTATCTCGTGAACGTCTCGATACTAACCGTCAGTCCTAAACGCTTATCTCGTGAACGTCTCAATACTAACCGTCAGTCCTAAACGATTATCTCGTGAACGTCTCAACGTTCTTTATACTTTGATTTTATTTGTTCTGCAATTTCGGTAACAAAGTGTTCAATAAGTATAACATATGTGTTCACAGATGCATAACCGAGAAATACAAACTTGGTCCGAAAACTTGAACGAGTTCCTGAAGAACTGCAATTTTGATCGTTAATTTCGCATTTTTTTTCCTTATCCTAAAACGATTAACCTACATATTCAATCATTTGTATCAAACACAAATCCATCATATCACATAACTTCAACAAAGCCTTATATGTTCAACGTCGCAAAAAGAAAACAAATCTTTTGGAAATATATTCACACTAGCACGAGTATTTCCATTGTAAGGTTTTTCATAAGAATACATTCAAATAATTGCCCCACCCTCAATCATGCATTGGTCACATGACTGTCACCTTGAAAATAGCATGCGATGTTGTCAATGGAAATAGTGCATGAGAATTGCATAAAAATACTAAAAATAGATTAACTACGGAATGCCGTTAGGGCCATCGCCTGTGAATGTGGTGATCTAAAACACTAACGAGTATCGATGGTACCATGATAAAAACGCGAACACACGAAACTACGATACGACGGTTCGATGATTAAAACACGACAGTACAATAACGAAAACAATTTTGTGGGCAAAAATGTTATCAACACAACACTCTTCCAGTATGTTCATGTGCTCGTCATCCTTTTTGAAGTCCTTTTTTCATTCGTCCAAAATGTGTACAAGAAGTTCAGCACGCAAGCGGTTTTAGAGGGGGCGCATCCGGCGCGCACCCCCTCCTTATTCGTACAAGCTTAGTTGTAGTAGTTAATAATAATAATAATAATAATAATAATAACTTTATTTAAAGAAGGTAACACATTAAGACATAGGCATCATATTATAAACAAACATAACACACGACTTATTTACAATGTGGGAGAGAAAATATGTGTTCAATATGGGAGAGAAAAAAATAATAAAACATGCTCAAAATGCACAATTTCGACTACAAATGTTATAATGGGCTTGAAGCAGTAACCCCAAAACCACATCGAAAGTCCAAACACCCTCTTGCTGTTTACATCGAAGGGATACACTTTATAAGTTCTGTCCGTGCCCTTAATTATGTTTTATGGCTTGGCCCAATGCATACCCCGTGCAGTGCCAAAATAATAATCCGAAGAGAATGGTTGTGTGAAACAGAAAGAAAGGGACAAGGTCGGTTAAACTAAAGACTCGAACGTCTTGAAATGCTTTAGTGTGGTTGTATTCCAATCAAACGGCGATATTAGCGTTTACCCTTTATGCAAGAGAACTTGCCTCTTATCTCCAATTCAATAATATCTATATAAATGTAGAAATTGCATGATCGTTTTCTCAAATTTGAATCCGAAATAAAATCGCGGAGTGATAGTTGAAGGGAGAGAACTACGCTGGTTAATAATAAACCGCGCATCAATCTTTGACTCTTTCAATTGAGGCTTCCTATTATCATAAGAGAAGTACTTACTTATCATTTTACTAACTGATTTTGGAAATGTATGTAATAAATAACAATTGTTTGTAGAATATAATCATACGGTACTGAAATTATTTTTAATCAATTGTTTGTAGAGCAATTTGTACGCAAATGTTTGTTAACGATTGTATGTCTATTTACACAAGGACTATATTCAATTTAATGATCGTAAACTAATGAGTACTATTCTCAGATATGATTTGGTGCTTTCTTTATGTGACTTTGTTCAAACTCTTGATGTTTATTAAGAGATAAGATATTAAAGAATATGTCATCAAACTGAATGCATTAAACTTATTAATAGAAACAGTCCCGCGTACAAACTGAGACAAGTTTTGAATATGTGCAAAGTTTGATTTGTTAAAAAAATGCATTTTTTTTCTTATTTTCAAGTACATTTTGATATACATTTCAAGTAGGGTTTTAGTCAGAATTTCGAAAGGACAGGGTGCTGACGGACAAAAGGGCATATTGTACCGGAGAGTGAATAATTAAAAATATGGATTTCATAGAAAATTGTTTGAAATTGTGCTTATTTGAAGTGATGTTACCGTAGGTTTAAACTAATAAATATGATAAAGTTTGTTTGCATTCATAATCATATTTCCAGAACAAAAGAAATGTTTAATGATCTTAAGCATTTAACTCTTTGGAGGTATGATGTGTACTTACTGGCCTCCATGAGGACCAGAGGGATGTGGGCTAGTATGCAGCAACCACCCATAATTCTCTATATAAACACCTATTTATAGTAGTCATAAAGATGTTAAAATATAACACATATCAAATAAAGCCCCGTAAAATGTGGACAAAGGGAGACAAGTCGTTTTTAAACATAATGAACTTCCGTGTTCATGACGTCAAAGGCTAAAACTATTACTCCAACACGAACGAATGATCCTAGCTCCTGTACAGGCTGTAGAAAGTATTGTGAGATCTATATACGCTGTTTGATCTTGTAATTTCTGTGCATGGCTTTTCCCTACCAATTACAACCCCCGTACTCTTTTTTATCTGAACTTAAAGATGGCTGAACCTTAAATATGATAAATTTCATGAATATATTATGTTTGGTAACTTCATCTGATTTCTTTGGAAAGCTTCCTGAATTTGCCTCTGCATCTGATATGTTTTACCCTTTAATAGAATGACAATTTGAAGTTCGGCATGCATTTGAATGTCAAACACAAACTTCCCTAAATTTGAACACAACACACGGTATTTATTCACGTAATATTATTTTGCTTATAAATATGTCTTCTTATGTGCTTGTCCACGGTTTATCATGTCTCTTCATCTTGGAAATAAAGAATGCATACTTGTTTTAAATTCTGACACTTTAGTTTTCAAGAAAAAAGTTCAGTTTTAGAGATCAGAAGGTATAATAACTTATTACGGCAATTGAATACTGTATTAATGCCGCGGGGTATGTCATGCATGCATGCAGTAGTAATGTAGCCCAGTTGAAATTCTGATGACTTTAAGAAGATGGTATAAGCCAAGCAGAAGGTACATAAGATATAGGGGTCATTATGATAATAGAAGACACGATTATAAACCTGAAAGGCCAATAGCAATAAATACTTTTATGTCTACATGTTATAGTAAATATGTTTTGATGGAATCGCCGATGGTTCAGCCATGTAGAATCATGGCTTGGACACTTTTTGGTTCGTTTTTGATACAATTCACCTTTGTTTCGTATATTTTAGAACATACACACGTGTCTAAAGATACAAGATTGTACCATTGTAAATTATAACGCCCAAACCAAAAATATTTTTGGAGGAACCGTCCATACCCCACCCGCCGCAACATGTCTTTCTTATTAACATTTCGGGTAGAACATTGCACTATTTATTATACTGTCTCATTTGCAGACATTGCATGCGGTTTCGGAAAGGGCTAGTGTAAGGATAGCGAGAAGAACTTGTATAAAATAAGGTAAATGTTAACTGAACTAAGCAAAGAATACGTATCCTTATAAATCAAACATAACTCTTACAAATTCACGGACATCTAAAGTGATAAAAAGATAAATAATGTAAAATATTTATTCAAACGACTAAAGTAAACCAAAAGGTGCCATTCAATATTTATTATGAAAGGGGAGGTCACTACGTACATGTACGACAGGCAAAATAATTGGGTGCTACATAGGTTATGAAAGTGTTGTGTGCTATATAACAGGTACGAAAACAAAATGCTTTCATCTTTTTTTCTATATCTTCTGATTTCTATGTCCATCCTTTGCGACAATTTTCATCTTTTTTTCATCAATGTGTATACCACTGATTGAAACAAAGAAATAAAACATTCATGCTAAGTATATTGTGCTTGAGTTGAGTTAAGAAAATACCCACTATTCGGACAGTGGATTTCGGATATAAACTATAGATCAGACATCACTATAAAAAAATCATATATATTCTATAGTCAATTGACTAATTTGCATGCAAGATAACACTGATTTCTAGTGTGTCATGAACTAACACCATATATGGTGAGAAGGCCCCACTAGTGTACTAAACATTAAACAATGTTAGAAGATGGTAAGTTTCTTGAAAAAAACCCACTGTGAATTCGGAAAAATGACCATATCTGGTGTTAGAGGACAAACAATGCGGAGAAAATGTGAACAATAAATGAAAGGTCACGTACATCAAGCATCAGTGTATGCGAGAACACATAGGACTGGCCAACATTGCTGGAAGATTTTTAAACTAACAGTGGATGTAACGGTCCATAGAATTACCGGAATCCCCTTATTACCGGAATCCACCGGAATCTACCATAATCTGATTAAATTATACCTAAATGTTGTTTGGGGATGTTTTTAAGCTTTAATATATGTAATGTACTAAGAGGTACACCTTTATAATCATATTTCCATATACAGAAAGTGACAAGGATTCCGGTAGTTTGCAGGTCGGATTGCCGATTATAATGATTTGACCAAGCTACCGGAATCCCCTGAGAAATAATAAATAAACTATACTTAAATGTTGTTTGGGGTGTTTTTAAGCTTTAATATATGTTATGTACTAAGAGGTATACCTTTATAATCATATTTCCATATACAGAAAGTGACAAGGATTCCGGTAGTTTGCAGGTCGGATTGCCGATTATAATGATTTGACCAAGCTACCGGAATCCCCTGAGAAATAATAATTAAACTATACGTAAATGTTGTTTGGGGTATTTTTAAGCTTTAATATATGTAATGTTCTACGAGGTACACCTTTATAATCATATTTCCATATACAGAAAGTGACAAGGATTCCGGTAGTTTGCAGGTCGGATTGCCGATTATAACGATTTGACCAAGCTACCGGAATCCCCTGAGAAATAATAATTAAACTTTACTGAAATGTTTTTGGTACCCAAATCTAATTAAACCATACGTAAATGTTGTTTGGGGTATTTTTAAGCTTTAATATATGTAATGTTCTACGAGGTACACCTTTATAATCATATTTCCATATACAGAAAGTGACAAGGATTCCGGTAGTTTGCAGGTCGGATTGCCGATTATAATGATTTGACCAAGCTACCGGAATCCCCTGTGAGACAGAATGACTAAATTTCAATACTGTTTTCTTTTTCAGATTTAACGTAGAATAACATACTTGAAACAGTATTGAAATTTAGTTATTTTACTAATTTTAGTAATTCACAGGGGATTCCGGTAGTTTGGTCATAACATAATCAGCGGTAAACTACCGGAATCCTTGTCACTTTTAGATTAAAACTCTTACTTCATTCTATATTCAAGCATTAACATACTTGAAATAGTATTAAAATTTAGTTATTTTACTAATTCACAGGGGATTCCGGTAGCTTGGTCATAACATAATCAGCGGTAAACTACCGGAATCCTTGTCACTTTTAGATTAAAACTCTTACTTCGTTCTATATTCAAGCATTAACATACTTGAAATAGTATTGAAATTTAGTTATTTTAGTAATTCACAGGGGATTCCGGTAGCTTGGTCAAAACATAATCAGCGGTAAACTACCGGAATCCTTGTCACTTTCAGATTAAAACTCTTAATTCATTCTATATTCAAGCATTAACATACTTGAAACAGTATTGAAATTTAGTTATTTTACTAATTTTAGTAATTCACAGGGGATTCCGGTAGTTTGGTCATAACATAATCAGCGGTAAACTACCGGAATCCTTGACACTTTTAGATTAAAACTCTTACTTCATTCTATATTCAAGCATTAACATACTTGAAATAGTATTGAAATTTAGTTATTTTAGTAATTCACAGGGGATTCCGGTAGCTTGGTCAAAACATAATCAGCGGTAAACTACCGGAATCCTTGTCACTTTTAGATTAAAACTCCTACTTCATTCTATATTCAAGCATTAAAATACTTGAAATAGTATTGACTAATTCACAGGGGATTCCGGTAGTTTGGTCATAACATAATCAGCGGTAAACTACCGGAATCCTTATCCATATTCCTTAAATACAGACTTATACTCATTATAGTCGTTGTATACTGACATGAAAACTACCGGAATCCCCGTACCCTTTCAGATAGTATGTACGTACATACGCTCATAATGATATATAATGGGTAGTAAATAATTAAAACACCTCCAAACACTTATATAAACTAAAACAATATTAAGTTTTAAATTTAAGTTATTTCTCAGGGGATTCCGGTAGATTCCGGTGGATTTTGGTAGTTAGGGAGATTCCGGTAATTCTATGTACCCGTGGATGTAATTGACTGATATTTTTTTTAGTGTCAAACAGATATAAAAAATCAAAATATCCATCATGATTAGAGTATTTTGACAAATCATTAAGATTTTTACCAGATGTTTATATTCCAAATCTGAGTATGTGCATCAAAATATCAAACTAATATGCGTCTTCCCAGTATTTCCTGAAAAGATGTCAGTTTGAAATAATTTGCATTGTAAAAATATCTTGCTAAAGTCATTTTAAATTATGGCACTTTTATAGATCTCAGGTGAAAGCAATTGAAGTGCGTTACAAAGCTACTGGTGACAGTAGTCTAAAATAATAGACGTGTTATACAGGATTCTTCCAATCCCTAACGTCTAAACGGGAATGTGCAAAAAACGGGGGTGTTTTGAAAATATTGAAATTGTTTTAAGTGAAGTATTTTATGGTTGAAATTAATCATAAAGAGTTACATTCATATTTTACCATGTAAGTGAAATGTTATTTTGCACTAAACAGGCATTTAATGCATTAAAACAAGTTGTTTACCTTTCCAATAAAACGAAAGGTGAAAGCTTCGAGATAGACCTCGTTGTACAATTGTAACAACTCGACCATGGCCGAAATGTTCCGAGCGATTTAAAACTGTGCCCTGAAGCATTGCAGGTGCCCTTCATGTATATATCGTTATGTTTTGACAGAATGAAATGAAGAAAAGCCGTCATACTCATAATTATAAGTTGGATATTTATTTTTGTTGTACGGAACTAATATAAATTAACATTATCTGGTAATATTTCTTGTTTTTATGATATTTTATAGACGCTATATGCTTTAACCCGGAATCCTGATCGGAACAACTACCCACTTTTGATACTAAACAATTTGTACGTGAAGGATTTGCCATATTAAAAATCTAAAAAAAATCTGTCAACGTACAATTATTTGGACTACTGGTGACAGTGTTGAGTTATCTAATTTACGGTCAATTGAGATGGAGCTCATTTGTGAAGCAAAAGGATACACCAATGGCGAATGATAAAGGCTCTGAATGTGATTAAAATATTACAGTGGAAGTTACAGCAGGGAAGATGAATCCACTTTATGTTCAATTATTGCTCGCATTGTTTGAAATGTGATTAAAAGAAATCAGGCTTGTTGCAATGAGTAAGCACTTCCAAATTGGTGTTATTTGCCCTGCCCTTTAATTATGGTTAAATTACAAGCACATCACAACTTAATGCATTGCCTGTTGTAAAAAAACAGTTAAACAAATATTTGTTTTAGAAAATTCCTGATTCTGATATCTTTCTTCTTCAGTGTTCTTAAGAGAAAGTTTTCCTATGTGTTCAACTCTTACTATTTTCTTCAATTCATCAGTATTTCACTGTTTGGTTAGTTTTCATCATTAAATATTATAGCTGTTTGTTCCATTCATAATAATTCATTAAAGTATAGAGAGTGTTGTAGCAAAGTAATAGCACATTTTAGCAGAGAACAAAATGCTTACCCAACGATAAGACAACCAGTTAGCATTTACTTGTTCAAATCATCATTTTGTTTACAAAAAAGTTGAAACATATATAACAAATTTACAAATATCGGAAATAGGAAGCCTCCTTGGGTGTCCCTCTACAAAAAACAACAACAAGGGGTCACGATTGATTAACAACAACAACAACAAAATGGCCGACTGCCTGTTTTGCTTTAAAAAGCATCTCCTCTGAAACTACCAGTCCAAATTCAATTAAACTTTACAGGAAGCTTCCTTGGGTGACCCTCTACAAAAATACAACAAGGGGTCATGATTGCTCAACAACAACAACAAAATGGCGGCTTTCCTGTTTTGCTTTAAAAAAACATCTCTGAAACTACCACTCAAAATTCAATGAAACTTTACAGGAAGCTTCCTTGGGTGACCCTCTACAAAAATACAACAAGGGGTCATGATTGATCAATAACAACAAAATGGCCAACTTCCTTTTTTTCTTTTAAAAAACAACTTCTCTAAAACTACCTGTCCAAATTCAATGAAACTTTACAGGAAGCTTCATTGCATGACCCTCTACAAAAATACAACAAGGCAATGAGATTGATCAACAACAACAACAACAAAATGGCTGACTTACTGTTTTGCTTTAAAAAATCTCTGAAACTACCAGGCCAAATTCAATGAAACTTTACAGGTAGCTTCATTGCATGACCCTTTACAAATATTAAACAAGGCATTGTCATCAGTAAAGATATGTTTAAATGTTTAAATTGCAACATTTTTATTAATGCTTTATCACAGAGTTGAGGTCCTTTGCTTAGGTGAGCGTTTTAGGGCCATTATGGCCCTCTTGTTTGTTTTGGAATGAGCCATTTTTTACGTAAATATCTGAAAACCAGTGATATAAGAAAAAAGATCAGATCACACTTTCATATTTACGTTAATTATGTTATGTCTCATAAGTTTGTATTTATTATCATAAATGCTCAGAGCCAGTCTAAGGCTATTATTAAACCCTGATACTGTTTTGGAATTATAAAAGAGCCATCATTTATTCAATGTCGGACAAAAGGAAATGTTTCTATTTGTCAATGAGGGTCGAGGCTGTTAATGTTACTTTAATAAGGTTCGTTAACATCATTTCCAAAGGAGGAAATCAATGTCAATTTTGTAGATATTTTGATAATAAAGCTCCCATCAATCCTACCAGCCAAGTGTCATGTGAATAATTTCTGTCTTAGAAATGACATAAACTTATTTGTTGTATTATGCTGTCATACAACTCTATGGTTTTACTTTTTCTTTCAGAAAACTGCAATTATGATTGAAATAACCTGTAATGACAGACTGGGAAAGAAGGTTCGAGTGAAGTGCAAGTATCCTTTAAACAAAACAGTTGAAAAGGGATTTGGTAGTTGTGTAGTGGTACATGTATATAGGGTGTCTGTTTTATATCAAGTAGATCCTAGGTTCTTAAAGGGTTATCAGAATTGTACAGTGGTAAAGGTGACCATCTTTCTTCTAGTAGGTTGTGAATTCGAGCCCCACAAGGGGAAAGTTGTCTTTGTGGGAAAGTTGTCTTTGTGGGAAAGTTGTCTTTGTGGGAAAGTTGTCTTGGGCTCTCAAAATTTTTGGATTATCTGTTCATAAGAAACAAACTTGAGAGAATTCATATAGGATCTGTCTATTATACACATGTATAATACACAATTTTATTCAACAACTTCAGGAGATATGTTAGTAAGTGAGCCTTACCTGTTTCACCAAATCAAGATTTAGATGGAAAATGAACTAATGTGTTCAAATAAATCCCAATCATATACATGTACAAAATAAGAAATAAATATATTTTTGAGCAATACATACAGAGCAAGTTATATACATTATGTATTACACATGTGTAATACAGAAAAATATGTGATGGCTATATTAAACTGGAAACAAAGGTATAGCATGTGATAAATAGAGGATATAAACTGGTCATTCAATACAGAATTTTATTAAACAAGCCTTCTTTAATAGCCATAATTTATTTTAGGTGAGGAAAACATGGGGTATTGTTTAGCTATGCTTCTGAAAAAAAACTAATGTCTTGCAATAAAGAAAATGAACATAAACTAATTACCAGGTAGTTACATGTACAATTATAGCGTTATGTTTCTTAACCGAGAACAGTCCAGATGATACCATTGGAGATTTGAAGAAGCTGGTAGCTGCGCAGACTGGGACTAGATCAGATAAAATAGTCCTCAAGAAATGGTAAGGAATTAGGAGCTGAATATTTATGTAGAGTCTATGGTTCTTTGCTGTTTACTGTTTGTGTTTAAAACTTTCTTAATCACTTAAATGTGAGACCCTAATTATAAGATTTTTAATAGCCCCATGCAGGACGTTCATTAATCGTACAGTCCATCTCTTCAGACCTCGTCTTGGGCATAACCATATTATCAATATAATATCAATCAATTCTTATGTACTTGTACAACATTATAGGAGATCACAATAACCTTCATCATTGAGCTTGAATGGCATGGTCACTAGTCATTTTTAGCTCGACTATTCGAAGAATAAGGAGAGCTATACCACTCACCCTAGTGTCGGTGTCGGTGTTGGCACAACACCTTGGTTAAAGTTTTGCATGTAAGGATCTTTCAGTCATTATCTCAGTAAATACAACATGTATTGTATTGAAACTTTGGATATGTTTTCCCAACTGTCTATCCTACTAAATTAATGAAGTGAGATAACAATTATTTGAATTAGATGCAAAAATGGGCCTTTATTATTTGACTTAGAAATTCTGGTAAGGTTTTGCATGTAAGCAACTACTTGATGTATTGCATTGAGACTTTATACAATAGTACTCAACCATCCAATGTACTTAAATAACCAAGTAAGATAACTCCAGTTTGCATTAAATTCAAATAATGGCCCTTTTTTATTTGACATAGAAATTCTGGTTAAGGTGTTGCATGTAACCACTTTTAAGTCAATACCTAAGCAATACATCAGCTCCCAACCATTTAACCTTCTTAATTAATCAAGTAAGATAACTCTATCTTAAATATTTTTATAATTTTTGCCCCTTTATTATGTGACTAAGAAATTCTGGTTAAAGTTTTGCATGTTTGCACACATAGGTTAATATCTCAGCAACTACTTGATGTATTGCATTGAGACTTGATACAATGGTATTCAACCTCCCAACCTACTTGAATAACCAAGTTAGATAACTGTGTTTTGCAAATATTGACCCTTTATTATTAGACTTAAAATTTTGCATTTTACCACATTTATGTTAATATCTCAGCAAAATTACATCATGTATTGCATTGAAATCTAATTTTATAGTGATCCATGCATGTTTCCCAAAATCTTTTCAATCATTACACTAAAAAGTCGAGCGCATTGTCTCTGTGACAGCTCTTGTTTTATTCAAAATGAAGGGCTTCCTTTAAAGTATGTTTGTATATTCTGGTGAATATAACTCCCTAGAAATGGGTAAAAACTCACAGGATTGGTTTCTTTCGAAGGACAAAAACATCCATGATTTTGAAGAAAAGGCTTGGAAGTTCAAAATATCAAAACATGTTGTCAATATTACTTTGATGGAGAACATATATAACAAGGAGTTTTCAGAAAAAAAAATGTTTTAAAGAATTTCTCTAGTTTGTGTAAAGCTTTAACCCGTTTTTAGCTCGTCTGATGAGCTATTGTCGTCACTTGATTGTCGTCATCGTCGGAGGCATTGGTTAAGTTTTGCATTTAGGTCATTTACATGGAAACTATCACAGCTATCACTTTGAAACTTGGGGAACTTGTTTATCTAATACACTTCTTCATATTGTATCCTAAAGATGCTGAGTCCATCTGGTTTTTGGGGTAAAAAACATGAATTTTGATGGATTTTGGTCGATTTTGAGAATTGGACATAGCTTCTTCAAGTTTTGTTGAATTAATTTCAAAAAATGTCACAGACAATAAATGAAAAATGCCTTCAATATAGCAAACAGGTTTTTGAGTCACACATTTGGAAGGGTAGGGGGATGGTGGGGAATATTTTAGTATTTTAGGACTTTGTAATTTTTAGCTAGTCTGATTTTTTTAAGTTTTGTGCTTGGGTCACTTACAAGCAAACTATCAAAGCTATCACTTTCAAACTTTGGAATACCTGTTCACTATCAAATGTACAAAATGAAATAAATAAACCGTAATAGGATTAAATCAGATGAGCGTTACGCACCTGCAGGCGGTGCTCTTGTTAAACTGTAGCATGAGAACATATTAAGTCACCATTTTCAAATTACAGTAAATACATTTTTTTATTGTTTTAGGATATCTCCAATTATGCACTCTTGTAAGAAGTAAATGGTAACACTTCTTACCTAAATGCTTTATTAATTAATCTAATTATTGTGTTCTATATTCCAGGTACACGATATTCAAGGACCATGTTTCATTAGCCGACTGTATCCTTTCTTCTGATCACTTCTGTATGTTGTCTTACGGTTCCTTTACTGTGTTCATACATGATTGTGCACATGTATCTACACATAATAAGTGTGTTAATGTCCTAGAGAGATGCCCCCAGAAGGGACAAATACAGAAGTCACACTGTACGCTCTGCTTTCTGTCCAACCTTTACTTAATGTCTCATTTGTAACTTAAAAATTCAATTATATCAGAATTTGGACCATACTTCACTGAATTATACAACTCTAACATGCACACAACAATCGTTAAAAGTCACAATAAGCCGCTAGTTATAAGGATGTTTTTACTTACATGCACTCAACCATTATTAAAAGTCACAATAATAGGACTCTAGGATGTATTTACTTACATGCACTTAACCATTATTCAAAGTTACAATAGGCCTCTAGGATATATTCACTTACATGCACTCAACCATTATTCAAAGTTACAATAAACCTCTAGGAGGTATTTACTTACATGCACTCAACCATTATTAAAAGTCACAGTAGGCCTCTAGGATGTATTTACTTACATGCACTCAACCATCATTAGGCCTCTAGGATGAATATACTTACATGCACTCAACCATTATTCAAAGTCACAATAAGCCTCTAGGATGTATTTACTTACATGCACTCAACCATCATTTAAAGTCAGAGCAGGCCTCTATATGCGTCTAGGATGAATATACTTACATGCACTCAACCATCATTAAAAGTTACAATATGCCTCTAGGATGAATATACTTACATGCATTCAACCATCATTTAAAGTCAGAGCAGGCCTCTATATGCCTCTAGGATGTATTTACTTACTTGCACTCAACCATCATTAAAAGTTACAATAGGCCTCTAGGATGTATTTACTTACATGCACTCGACCACCATTAAAAGTTACAATAGGCCTCTAGGATGTATTTACTTACATGCACTCGACCACCATTAAAAGTTACAATAGGCCTCTAGGATGTATTTACTTACATGCACTCGACCACCATTAAAAGTTACAATAGGCCTCTAGGATGTATTTACTTACATGCACTCGACCACCATTAAAAGTTACAATAGGCCTCTAGGATGTATTTACTTACATGCACTCGACCATTATTATATTTCACAAGAAGACTCTTGGTTCCATTCCTCAATGTTTAAATTATATTGTTCAAACAAAATTAAATTGTTTGCTTAGCAGTCATTATTAGTAGTTTCTTTTTTCCGCTTATGTATTGTGAAACATTGTAACAATGTGCAGTACCAGTTTCAAACTCACTAAACCTTCAAAAATGGTTTGAGGTAGTTATAAAAAGAGCATGTGTAGTTTCAAATCACCTACAACGACAACTGAACGTCTAATTAACATGTTGGATTTCGTCATTGGAAGAGGGCTCAATTCAGAATAAAGAATATGGATTCCGGGTTGCTTTAGAGTGTTTTATCTACCCTTGAAGTATTTCAGTCTCCTTCCTTTAGTGTAACATTTGTTACAAATCACTTTTCTTCCATCGTCTGTCCGTATACAAAAGCTCTAAACGGCAGACAATGCGAATGTCCGTCGGACAGTCGGACATGTCCGATAGATTTCCATTTTGACCGACGAAACTTTTGTTTTGGTCGGTCACAATGTCCGGTGAAAAATTACAGTCAGCACCGTTTAATTTTCGGAAAATTTACTTTCAGTTTCTAAATAAATGTTCAGAGTTATTTTTAACTATTATTTCATGATTATTCAGCGTGTTAATCCGTGTATCACTATTTGTAAACCCCGTTTCGACATGTTTCCTTAAAAGCCGATAAAACGCGTAAGGTTGCGATCTCAGCTCGTACTATAATACTTTTATTTTACGGAAATGTTCGGAAATTACAAAATGTATTTATTTTCGGCGAAGTGGTTCCCGGCAATCGTGTTAATTTAAATATGATTGATTAATTTACCGACCTGACTTTCTTTCCGCTCTGTTTAACATTGCCAATAACAAGAAATCTACTTTCGTTTTTGCATAAATGTTGCGTCTGAGTTTGACTTGTAGTACCATTCGTTACATTTTATAACTGTACTGTTTATTTAATTTAAAGATGAATTAAAAGAGTAAGATCTAGCTGTTCCATGGGTAGGCGAACCAGATATGAGATTTTTTGGGGGGAGGCAAGGGAAGAAAAAAAATTATGACATAAGATTCGAATATTGATTTTTTGATGTTTAGCTTTTTTTGTAATTTATTATAGTACTGTAGGACAAATCTAACCAAAAAGATCTAAACCTGTTATAATGGGGAATTACAAAACTTATTTAAAAAGAGGCTTAAAATCAAGGTTTAGGCTGATGTAACCGAATACTGTTTGTAACATTGCGACAGGTAAAAATTTGTTGCGACAGGTAAACTTTAAGTGTTTACCTGTCGCAATGTCCTGTGAAGGAGAAAAAGTTTTCGCATTGTCTGAAACGGCCGCTTAAACCGCTAGGTCAACGGGGAAATCATTTCGGGTTGAGCGTCAACAAAAACGATCAAAAAAGTTGTGCAGCCCAGAACTGTTCTTGCTATGACCATGGTGGGACACCTTTTTGTAATCTTTTATACATGTATCATCTCATCTGAAACCAATACAATTTGTTGTCAAAATGCAAAATAGTTTGACTGAAATAATTATGTGATTATCAAAGTCGGCAAATTGAGCCTGAGCGATTTATAGGCTTATAGGCTCTCTTGCTTTTCAAGCAGTGTCCAAGATTGGCCTTAAAGTAGGGTAGAGCACCCTGCTGCCTTTAGCTATGCCCCGCTGAACTGTTTTGTTTGAAAGAGCCCTCTGTGAAAATTATGAACTATATTTGATACTTATTGGACAGATTGTCAAGTAATTCTACAAATAAATATCAAAAATATACATAATTTTGACTCTTAAGTAAATAGATAACAGTTTATTACACATATAAGTATTTAAAGTAGTTGCAACACACCCACAAAATATATTAAGCCTTGTATGTGCCACATTAAGGCTTATTCAATGCACAGCAAAACATCCCTTTCTGACCTAGCACCTTGGCCTTTTAAATCCTGGATAGAGCACTGACAATATAATGATACAAACACATTATTGTAAATAAATCCTTGAATAAAAGAAATAAGTAGGTTTATTCATGTTGTAAATGTCCATGTGTGTTGTATTCCAATTGACCTTGACACCGCGTAACAGATGAAATACACGATGGGATGAATTTGGAGCTGTATTACTCGTGACAACGGATTAAAGTATTTCCCACTGCTTATATGAACATTTATAAACATTGGATTTGTATGGCTAATGCAGTGAACTTGCATTGCAGATGATATATTGCTCATTTCTCTATGAGTGTTTTTTAGTTCAACACTGATCATGTAAAGTGAAGTTTTTCAATTCAATTGAAACAATTGATTTTACTACTTGTACGTTGTGTAGTAAAAGCATCCATTGTTTTTGTAAAGATTGCAAACCCATTGTAAGCTCGACTATTCGAAGAATAAGTAGCGGTATACTACTCACCTTAGCCTCTCCATCGGCTCACACCGTGAATGCATTGCTTGTAAGCACCTTTTAGTCATTAGCTTAGTAAACACATCATATATTGCATTGGATCTTGACACATGTGTTCACAACTATCCAACGTACTTAATTAATAAAGTTTTATAACTCTATCTTGTTTATAATGCAAATACCCTTTATTATTCAACTTACAGCATATATTCTGGTTCAGGTTTTGCATGTAAGCAGTTTTTCACACTCAAGTTAATATCTCAGCAACTACTTGATGTAAACTTTAATCAATCAGGTATGCTAACTCTATCTTGCATATAATGCAAATTTTGCCCATTTGAGAAAAAATGATTCAGAATTTATTTTAAGGTCTTGCATGTTATCTCTAGTTTGATATTGATTCATGCGAGTTTCACAGAAACTGTGCCATCCTTAAACTTAAAAAAGTGGCGGTTTTGTCGAGCTAGTTTCTCTGTGACATCTCTTGTTTATATTATCGCACATTACCTTTTTTTCGTTTAAGTTATTCCCATCAAATTAATTTTATTATTGATATGATCTTACGTGTGTTGGTATTTAATTAAAAAGTATGAAACAATTTTAGCAGGATTTATCATATGAGCCATTGAAGAGCTTTTCAACTTTTCCGTAACGAGTTCCGTAATAATAATTTTTAATGTCAACGATTGTAAGAATCTCGTTAACACATTTGTCGCCATTATGAATAGTTTAATAATAAGTTTATTCTTTTTTCAGTAAAATGTTTGATGTTAAATCAGTAGAGTGGAACAACGTCAATGTCAAGTTTAATACAAGAACATTGTATGTATGTAATAGTTGTATTGGACTAGAAACAAGCATTATGATGTGATACGAACATATTGGTAATATTAGTATTAGTCTTTTTTGAAACAGTTCAAGTTTGCTGACTTACTGTTTCAGTTATCATCAACAGATGTTTTATCATTGCCATTGGCATCTGCATATAGTGATCTTGTGTTAAAATCCTTACCATCACATATGTCAGGCTAATGTTGAGGGTATGATTATCTTAATAATAACACTGTGTTCACTCTGTTTGCGGCTATTTAACTTCGTTTTTGCTTTTGGGAACATTACCTTTTTCAGCAGAGAGATATTTTTTGCCTAGAGATGAACGGTTCTGTTTTGCAGTCGAGCAACTCATTCACTTCGAGAATGATGTCACAGAAGTTCATTACCTAATTTTATAGCTAAATTTATTTCTTAATTTGCAATTTCGACATATTTCTAAACATAAGCTCTTTATTTATTCTTGTTAATAGTATCAGTACTGGACATTCTTTTCATTTCTAAAAAATATTAATAAAACCTTTGAAACACATTTTATATTATGTAAATAAAGTGTACTTACTGATTTCTAGTTCTTCAAGATCCCCAAATAGTATATGGGAAGAAGGAATTTAGTGTGTACTAAACATTTAGCGATGTAAAAAGAACAGTTTCTTATAAGATGAACGTAACTTCAATGTATTCGATACGTTCCCCAGATCTTGCATAGGAGTAAAACAATGCGATGAAAAATATAAACTAAAACGTTGATGAAGTAGATTTATCGTTCAGTGAATATTCTTAAAACACAAATCAGCTTAAAAGCTTATGAAAACAGAAGTTCGCCAGTAGTTTGATCATATTTTATGTTCCGGCGCCGCGTACTCAAGTCCTGACGAAACAAATTTGAGCGGACAGACTGTTACAAAGAATCCATTACCCAGCTTGCAGTTTTTTTCATTTCGAGAAATATCGCAAAATCCCTTATAGGTTTGCTATCATGCATTGATGGTGAGTTGATCAAAATGACCTTCTCTGCAGATAGTATCCAAACATACAATAAGCGAACTGACATGAGTTAGGAGCTCCCTCGCCAAGAACAGGCCAATTGATAGTTCATTTAAATTCAAAAGCGCTCAATGATGCCTTACGTAGACCGCATTTCCAAATGCCAGTACTGGTTGGTTATATAACAACTCGTTTGTTATACTCATTTCCCGCGCTAGTACTGGTTGGTTATATCACAACTCGTTTGTTATATTCATTTCCCGCGCCAGTACTCGAAAATGTTACACCACATCTTGTTGAAAACTCATTTCCCAATGCCAGTACTGGTTGGTTATATCACAACTCGTTGGTGAAAATCATTTCCCGTGCCAGAACTGGTTGGTTATATCACAACTCGTTTGTTATACTCATTTCCCAATGCCAGTACTGGTTGGTTACTTCACAACTCGTTTGTTATACTCATTTCCCAATGCCAGTACTGGTTAGTTAGATCACAACTCGTTTGTTATACTCATTTCCCAATGCCAGTACTGGATTGTTATATCACAACTCGTTTGTTATACTCATTTCCCAATACCAGTACTGGATTGTTATATCACAACTCGTTTGTTATACTCATTTCCCAATGTCAGTACTGGTTGGTTATATCACAACTCGTTTGTTATACTCATTTCCCAATGCCAGTACTGGTTGGTTACTTCACAACTCGTTTGTTATACTCATTTCCCAATGCCAGTACTGGCTGGTTATATCACAACTCGTTTGTTATACTCATCCAATGCCAGTACTGGTTGGTTATATCACAACTCGTTTGTTATACTCATTTCCCAATGCCAGTACTGGTTGGTTACTTCACAACTCGTTTGTAATGCTCATTTCCCAATGCCAGTACTGGTTGGTTATATCACTACTCGTTTGTCATACTCATTTCCCAATGCCAGTACTGGTTGGTTATATCACAACTCGTTTGTTATACTCATTTCCCGTGCCAGTACTGGTTGGTTATATCACAACTCGTTCGTTATACTCATTTCCCAATGCCAGTACTGGTTAGTTATATCACAACTCGTTTGTTATACTCATTTCCCGCGCCAGTACTGATTGGTTACTTCACAACTCGTTTGTTATACTCATATAATGCCAGTACTGGTTGGTTACTTCACAACTCGTTTGTTATACTCATTTCCCAATGCCAGTACTGGTTGGTTATATCACAACTCGTTTGTTATACTCATTTCCCAATGCCAGTACTGGTTGGTTACTTCGCAACTCGTTTGTTATACTCATTTCCCAATGCCAGTACTGGTTGGTTACTTCACAACTCGTTTGTTATACTCATTTCACAATGCCAGTACTGGTTGGTTACTTCACAACTCGTTTGTTATACTCATTTCCCAATGCCAGTACTGGTTGGTTACTTCACAACTCGTTTGTTATACTCATTTCACAATGCCAGTACTGGTTGGTTATATCACAACTCGTTTGTTATACTCATTTCCCGCGCCAGTACTGGTTGGTTACTTCACAACTCGTTTGTTATACTCATTTCCCAATGCCAGTACTGGTTGGTTACTTCACAACTCGTTTGTTATACTCATTTCACAATGCCAGTACTGGTTGGTTACTTCACAACTCGTTTGTTATACTCATTTCCCAATGCCAGTACTGGATTGTTATATCACAACTCGTTTGTTATACTCATTTCCCGCGCTAGTACTGGTTGGTTATATCACAACTCGTTTGTTATACTCATTTCCCAATGCCAGTACTGGTTGGTTATATCACAACTCGTTTGTTATACTCATTTCCCGCGCTAGTACTGGTTGGTTATATCACAACTCGTTTGTTATACTCATTTCCCAATGCCAGTACTGGTTGGTTATATCACAACTCGTTTGTTATACTCATTTCCCAATGCCAGTACTGGTTGGTTATATCACAACTCGTTTGTTTTATTCATTTCCGCGCCAGTCCTGGATAATGTTACACCACATCTTATCGAAAACTCATTTCCCAATGCCAGTACTGGTTGGTTATATCACAACTCGTTGGTGAAACTCATTTCCCGCGCCAGTACTAGATAATTTTACACCACAACTTGTTGGAAACTCATTTCCCGCGCCAGTCCTGGATAATGTTACACCACAACTTGTTAGAAACTCGTTTCCGAATGCCAGTACTGGCTGATGTTACACCATTGGTTGTTGGAAACTGATTTCCCAATGTCTGTACTGGCTGATGTTACACCATAACTTGTTGGAAACTGATTTCCTAATGCCAGTACTGGCTGATGTTACACCATAACTTGTTGATGAAACTCGTTTCCCATGCCAGTACTCGATGATGTTACACGACAACTTGTTGGTGAAACTTATTTCCCACGCCAGTACTGGCTGATGTTACACCATAACTTGTTGGTGAAACTCATTTCCCGCAACAGTACACGATGATGTTACACGACAACTTGTATGTGAATGATAAAACTCATTTCCCACGCCAGTACACGATGATGTTACACGACAACTTGTATGTGATGATAAAAATCATTTCCCACTCCAGTACTCGATGATGTTACACGACAACTTGTTGTTGAAACTCATTTTTCTTCGCCAGTACTCGATGATGTTACACGACAGCTTGTATGTGGATGATAAAACTCATTTGCCCACGCCAGTACTAGATGATGTTTAACCTCAATATATTAATTAAACTCGATTCCTGATATCAGCGTTAGTTGATGTTACATCACAACTTGTTGGTTAAACTCATTTTCCGCGCCGGTACTGGTTAATTTTACTCCACAACTATATGGAAACTCATTTCCCAATGCCTGTACTGGCTGATGTTACAGCACATCTTCCACATGCATATAAGAGTGTAAGACTATTCAAGAGTCTTCGTTTCACACCTTTTGGAAGTTTAAGATTCGTAAAATTACCTTTTTGACTTACGTCATCGGGTGACTTATTCCAACTAAAGCTTTGTGAAATAGTTCATGTCCTCTCTGCCGTACAAGTAATTGTAGATAACGTTTTAATCGATGGCAGATCAAAATAGTAACATGACACAAATTTACGCCATTTGTTAAACGGTGCTAGTTTAATAGGAATCAAATGTAAAACCGAAAAATGCAATATTTGTATATCTGAGTTTTACATCATATGTGGACTTAAACCTGATCAGCCCCAGGCTATTGTGTAACTGGACAATCCAATAGCTCCTTGACGAAATTCGCACCAAATCGTGAACAGGTCACGTCACAACTAACGATCATCTTAAAGAAAAAAATGTAAAGTTTGCCTGAAATAACCATCACACACACGCAGGCACAAACACACACACACAAGCACACACACACAACCGCATCCACCGACACACGTCAGATTGTTTGTGTCGTCAGTAAATCTCAGACACATACCCTACTTTCACACTGTCGGGCAGCAACTGTTTAATACAGAGAGGCATCTTGAAGTCAGTCCTGATTCACGAATGCATTTTTGAAACGTACTAGTATACCACAAGAATGGCCAGGAAGCAGCAGCCCGCTGCTGTTTGTCTCGCTCAAGGATGCATAAATCATAAGAAGGCAATCATGGTTGAAAATCTTTACAAGCCATATGAAACTATTGATACTGACGTATTGTATTTTTATGGCGAAGATCACTTGCTGAAAAATGACTACTACAGTCGATTTTCTTTTAAATTGACAACTGTGCGCCTCACTCAATTAGTTTAAACTTTTGTATATTACGATTGTGAAAGAAGCTAGTAATTTTTACATTAAATTAATCACTCTCGTTGGCACAATTTTATGCGAGAGCCTGTCTTGTGGTGTGGGGAAAACCGGAATACCGGGAGGAAACCTGCATTGTTAAAGCCTTCTTAAACACTTGTCAATATATATTTTCTATTTGCCTGTTACAACTGGTTTACATATAAACTTAAACATTTAAATAATTATGTACAAACATAAATGGTTAATTTAGAATACATTTTTAAAACGATCACCACATCGACACAATGTAAATTCTTATTAGGAATATATATAGTAACAACACAAATACTAGTGTTGACAGAAACTGAACTGTTGACTACCTCTGTGTAGTGGAACGGAACGTCGACCGTAGTGGAAACCCTTTTCAATTTTAATATAGATCAGAAAAACCGCTCGTAAAAGTGGATATTTTACCTGTTTGAACGTTTGGTTGCTTACGTAACCACAAATATGTCAATAAACATGATTTCTTTGACTGTATCAGACAAAACTCCTATAGAATTCGTACGTTGGGGATAGATGGGATTTATACTAAAACTTAATGCCAGGGAAACCCGCTCGGAAACAAAGGTGAGAAATAAATAGAAATTTAATTTAGGCAGGGAAGTTGAAACATACCTATTTTTCTCGATGGAACTTTGGTTGAGTTCCTAATGTTAATATAAATAAAGTTTAATGTATATTTTGTCGATCATGGTAATCATGGTTTCTTATACTATATTTGACGGAGCTGACGCACTATAGATGGGATTTATAAAATGTCAGTAATGGCACCAGTTTATAAACATTATTTCAAAAACATATGCCAAAAATAAGGTAAGTTTTGTAAATGATGTACATTTGTATATTCTTACTATAGAATAATATTAAAAACGTTAAACAAATAGGTTTTCTTAAAAATAAAGAAGTAAAAATATATCCGTGATGGAATCCCAGTGTTACATGCATTTAAAGTGATATGTATACAACCGTGACTCGTTTTGTTTCAATGCTTATGTATTAAATGGCAATACATTGATATATATATAGTAAAACATTAAAGACGTATAAGAGACAATACTCACAAAAAGGTACAACTGTTCCTAATAACGTATGGTAAATGTTTAATGATAAAGGTTTTAACGGGCTCACAAGATATGCACATATATGGAAACCCACACAACGATCTCTTTTGTTAAAATGAAGTGTGGATAAACTGCTCGAAATAAATGACAAACCTTGAAGGTGCCAAACCTTTCGAAGGTAAAATATATGATTTCAAATCGGTAGCATTAGTGATGTGAAAGGCGTATGTCTGACCTACTGTTGAAAGAATTAAATTCAAATGTTTGACACTGTTTAAAAAAGCAATCATATTACATTTAAAGTGACCGTGACTCTTATTCAAGATCAATACATTAACATGTTTAACACACATACATTTTGAGTGATAAACCTTTAACTACTTACTAAATAATGCATTGATGGAAAATATAAAAATTTTAAAAACAAGATTGTAACAGTGTATTTAATAGCTGTAAACGTACAAATATTTAATGATTGGTGAATGCTAAAAGATTTACTGTGATTATTACACGGGTGATAAACAAGCGTCAAAAAAGCCATGGACTGAAGGAGGCCCGTCCGAGCCTAAGTTGTCGGTGAGTGATTTGCTGAAGAAAACTAACTCTATATTGTATTCAGAGAATAACGATGATATTGAAAGTGTTTTTGAAGATAGTGTTTTTGAAAAATCCCAAACAGTTAATACCCAGCCGAGCGTAAACGAAGAGATGACGACTAATGGAGATAGTGCACAGAAACAACAAAGGGAGCCCTCAAATGCAGAACTTATGGCATGTTTGCTTACCCTAGATACTAAACTAAACACTGTTGGTAAACGTTTGGATGCCTTAGAGGAAGTAAAGAAAAAGGTCGATGGTTTTGATCTAGAGTTACGGAAGATTTGGGTGGCAATAGCAGACAATAGCAAGATTACAGAAGAGAGAATAAATAAGATAGAGGAGAAAGTGGAGAGTAGCGATTTTTCTGTGGGGCTGCTGAGTGGTAGAGTTACAGATCTAGAGAAGCAGAGGGATGAGTTGAAAGGGGAGATAGTGTACCTGCAAGGTCAATCGATGCGGAGCAACCTGGTGTTTACCGGTATTCCGGAGGAAGCTGAGGGAGTGTTTGAAACGAACGAAATGTCGGAGGAGAAAGTAAGAGTGTTTCTAAAGGAGAAAATGAAAGTGGCAGAAGAATTGGTGAATAAAATAGTGTTCGACAGAGTCCATAGAATGGGTCAGAAGCAAGAGGGGCGAGCGCGTAAGGTTGTGGCCAAATTTCACGAATATAAGGAGAAGGAGATGGTTCGAAAGCAGTGGAAGGCTCTGGAAGGCACGCCGTATTACGTCAACGAGCAGCTGCCGAGAGAAGTGGTCGAGAAAAGAAAGAGACTAACACCGCGAATGAAAGCAGCAAGAGAGCAGGGAAAGAGAGCATGGATTTCGTATGACACTTTGTATATTGACGGCAAGGCACAGAAAGAGTAGGGGCACGAGGGGGGTGAGGTGAAAATATTGTCTTGGAACGTTAACGGTTTATCACAGTCAAAGCTTGATGATAGTGATTTTCTGAGTGTTTTAGTTAAAAATGACATAATATTTATGTACGAGACGTGGTCTTCAGAGGCCACAGACTTAAACATTCCTGGTTATAAAACTCACAATTTATTTAGAAACTTTCAGCATAGGCGAGCGAAAAGATGCAGTGGGGGTATTGCGCTCTTGTATAAAGACGCGATTGCAGATGGTATTGAAATTGTTAAGAACCATTATAATACTATTATTTGGATCAAACTTGATAAAGTGTTTTTTCAATTAGATAAAGACATATATTTGTGTGGCACATACTTATGGGGGGAAGATTCTCCAGCGTATAATATTGTGAACGTCGATCTATTTGAGTTAATAGAGTTAGATATTGAATATTTTCAGGAAATCGGATCTGTTTATGTATTTGGTGATTTTAATTCTAGAACTGGCGTAAAACATGATTTTATTGTTTTTGACCAAACTAATGATTATATTGATCACTCAGACTATGTTCCCGATGAGCACCTTGGTCGGGCCTCTCTCGATAAAAAATGTAATGCCTTCGGGACTAAGCTATTAGATTTGTGTAAGTCTTTGTGTCTAAGAATTGTAAACGGGCGAATTGGGGACGACCACGGGATTGGAGCTTACACATTCGTAAGCAGTAACGGTACATCATTGATAGATTATTTATTGACAAACACCTGTAATTTCTCGTGCATAGCACGCTTTGTCGTTGAACCGATTACTGAATGGAGTGATCACACAGCTTTAAGTTTTTCTTTATGTTGCAATGGTGTGTCAAATGTGAGCGATGTTATGTCGAAAACTAGGTGTTTATGGGAAGACAAGGGTAAAACTGCATTTCGTTCGGGTTTAATAGGACAGCTAACGTATTTATGTGACCTAACGGAAAATATTGATATTTCGAGCAAAGACTCTATAAATAAATTGGTTGAAAATTTTACACGTGTGATTCGCGATGTGGCAGACCCATTATTTTTAAAGAACTTTCATTATAAAGCTGATAATCGCCGTTCAGGTTCACTGTTAAAAAATAAAGAATGGTTTGACACAGAGTGTGAACATGTCAGAAACGTGTATCTTGAGGCAATGCGAGTTTTTAATCGTTGCAAGAGTGACTCAAGTCGGCAATATTTTTGTGAATGCAAGAAAAAGTACAAAGATCTTGTTAAACGAAAAAAATAAAGATGCAAATTGAAAAAGTTGGATAACCTTGAAAAGTTGAAATTTAGTAAACCAAAAGATTTCTGGAAATTTTTCAAAAATGAAAATAATAAAAATGAAAATGGGGGAATATCTTTAGAATCGTTTTACGCATATTTTTCTTCTTTAGAGGAAGATATATTTAAAACGACAAATACAGAAGCAGAAACTTTTTGCGAAACCCACGACTTTAAGGTTCTTGAATCAAATGAGTTCCTTGACAGTAAGATAACATTTGACGAGATTGTCCAGGCTGTTAAAAAACTTAAACGGAACAAGTCATGTGGTGCAGACTATCTATTGAATGAATATTTCATTGAATGTATTGATATTTTGGGACCCTTTGTTGTTGATATTTTTAACGCAGTGTTGGATTCGGGACAGTTCCCTGATCAATGGCGAGACGGCATAATTGTTCCTTTATTTAAATCTGGAAATCAATCTTCAGTCCAGAATTACAGGGGCATCTCGTTGCTTTCCTGTCTTTCAAAATTATTCACAACAGTTATAAACCAACGTATTGTCGCTTTTTGTGATGAAAATAATACCATATCGGATTCTCAGTTTGGGTTTCGCAAAGGGAGTTCAACGGTTGACGCTGTATTTGCATTACACATGCTTGTTCAGAACTTTTTAAATGATAATAAACGATTGTATGTTGCCTTTGTTGACTTAAAGAAGTGTTTTGATAGTATATATAGAAACGGTTTATTTTTTAAATTATATCAACGTGGAATAGATGGTAAAGTTCTTAGGTTAGTAAGAAGTATGTATGATAAGGTAAAGTCCTGTGTTAAAAGCTGTGATAAATTTTCAGACTTTTTCTACTATTCAGTTGGGTTAAGGCAAGGTGAAGTATTATCGCCAATTTTAGTGTCGCTATTTCTAGAGGATCTTGAATTGTACTTGCAGAAAGGAATTGAATCTGGTCTATCAGTAAAAGATATAACACTGATGCTATTCCTCTTCGCTGATGATATGTGTTTGTATGGTGAATCTCCGCAAGAATTGCAAAATAATCTTAATTTGTTACATTCCTATTGTTTAGATTGGGGTTTAGAGGTAAATAGCATGAAAACAAAGGCGATGGTATTTAGAAAAAGGGGTGGCTTACTTAACAATGAGTCATGGACGTATAATGGAAATGAAATAGAGGTTGTTGACAATTTTAATTATTTAGGAACCGTCCTAAAGTATACAGGAAGTTTTGATTTAAATATTGAACATTTAGCGGGAAAATCTCTAAAGGCATTAAATGTACTATTGTGCAATTGTAAGAAAATTCCCCTAAAGCCTAAAACGTTATGTCAATTGTTTGATTCATTCGTTGGGTCTATTTTAGGCTATGTCTGTGAAGTATGGGGGGTCACCAGGTCAAAAGAAATAGAGCGAGTACATTTAAAGTTTTGCAAACGCGTTTTAAATGTTAGGCAAAATTCTTGCACAGCTGGTGTGTATGGTGAATTGGCTAGGTACCCGTTGTATATTTCTAGATTTTATCGAGTTATTAAATATTGGTGTAAAGTTAATGATTCAAATAATATTATATTAAATAGATTATATGAGCTTGGTTTGAGTGATACCGATAGAGGTAAAAGAAATTGGGTGTCAAGTGTAAAGGACTTACTTGACAGATTTGGCTTTTCGGAAGCATTTTATCATTTAGACAGCCGACATGCAAAGCATTTTCCACTAATATTTAAACAACGGGTGATTGATTGTTTTGTGCAAGACTGGAACGGTTCAGTTGAACGAAGCTCAGTGTTGGACGAATACAAACATTTCAAGAAAAGCTTTGAATATGAAACGTATTTAGATGTATTACCGTTTAATTTAAGGTTCTTTGTAACACGGACAAGAATATCAGCTCACTCATTACGAATTCACACTGGAAGGTATGGAAGAAACGCAAGCCCTAGACATGAGAGATTGTGTTTAGTCTGTGGTTCTGGTGACATTGAAGATACTTTTCATTTTATATGTGTATGTCCGTGTTATAACGAACTTAGAATTAAGCATATACCTATAACATTTTATCGTCGTCCTTCCATGTATAAATTCATGAATTTGCTAAGTTCAAGAAATGATAACGTTCTTTTTAGATTATCTTTGTTCATCAAGAATGCTTTAAAAATCAGAATAACAACTATAAATACTGTGTTATGATGAATTTACTGAAAGACAAGCGTAGCTACCAATCTATTAGAGTGGGAGCTATAATGTTTTTTTCAGCAAATTATTATATATTTTTGATATAATTTTATATTCAGAAATTTAAACATTACTTAACTCTCCGTGACAAATGACTATGTGACTTAATGATATTTGGTATATAGGAATTTCAATGTATGACGATGTATGTATGTACAAGTCATTAATAAAATATTGTTCTGTTCTGTTCTGTGATTATTACAGTCTTATATGGTTGAAATACTGTGTTTTCTGCACCATTCTTTCAAACAAGTCTCGGTGTCCTTCATTAGAACCATTGTTTTCGACATTTAGTTATTCTTTTTGGTATACGAAAACAATTGTATTAAGTTTTGTAAATCTTATTTGGGAGTAAGTGTGCATCTTTAGTATTTTAAGCACTGTAATTGAAGGTTAAATGTTCTGACTGTTTATATTAAATGTAAATATATTTATTTCAAATATACAGTAAAAATGCTAATATTTATATTAAAATACTATTCAATACAAAATAATTATTGTATTATCCTTATTTATAGAAAAGAAATTTTGACCAAACATATCAGACATTAAACAAAGTAATGGTTTTCAAATCCCAAAGTATGAATACTTAAAGTTTAACAAACTGACAAATATGGTTAAAAAGACGGGTATTCATGGCAGAGGCTAGACGCACAGGCATTCCAGGTTTTTTTTTAACCAAGCAATAACCATCAAAACTGGAACCAATCAATTGCATTGAATAAAGAAGAAAAATAACAGAAATATGTATTATTAAAATATAATAGTATCACAAAAGCAAGGTTATGACGAACAATGATTTAAACTTAATCATTTACCAGCATTCAACGCCTAGATGCAAATTGCAAGGTATATAAACACTTTATCGGACTCTCTGTGGTAATGTAAATAACAGTGGCGAGGACGTTAAGTTCTGGTATCCCAGTGATTATGTCATATATACACAGCGATATATAAAATTTAATGTGTACTGATTCTTTCAATCAAGTAAATATCATATCCTTATTTACTCTTTGCTTAAGATATTGTACTGTTAGATACTAGTAGTTTATTCTTTTTGTGTACATAGTCACAAAGTAAAATAAGATTTCTCACAAATGCTATTTTCTTTTTATTAGCTCACCTGAGCACAAAGTTTCTTCAATTTGAGCTATTGTGATCGGTCTATGTCCGGCGTCTGTTGTCCATCGTTCGGCGTCAACAATTGGTTATAATCATCATCTTCTCCTAAACCGCTTGGACAATTTTAATGAAACTTCATATGAATGATCTTTGGTTGCTTTGGTGCTTTTTCAGAATTGTACAAAGAGATGAATTCCATGCAGAACTCTGGTTGCCATGGCAAGCTAAAGGAAAAGCCTCAACAATTGGTTATAATCATCTTCTCCTCCTAAACCCCTTGGTCAATTGTAAAGAAATTTCATAGGAATGATCCTTGGTTGGTGCTTTTTCAAAATTGTTCAAAGAAATGAATTCCATGCAGAACTATGGTTGCCATGGCAACCTGAAGGAAAATCGTTAACAATTGGTTATAATCATCTTCTCCTCCTAAACCCCTTGGGACAATTTTAATGAAACTTCATAGGAATAATCCTTGGTTGGTGCTTTTTCAAAATTGTTCAAAGAAATGAATTCCATGCAGAACTCTGGTTTCAATGGCAACCTAAAGGAAAAGTGTCAACAATTGCTTATAATCACCATCTTTTCAAAAACCGCTTTGACAATTTTAATGAAACTTCATAAAAGTGGTCCTTAGTTGGTGCTTTTTCAAAATAGTTCAAAGAAATGAATTTCATGCAGAACTCTTGTTGCTATGGCAGCCTAAAGGAAAAATTACAAAAATATTCTGGCAAATACTATGAGGCCTAGTGCTTAAATATTTAGTGTAGCATTATCAATTGGTTATCTACCATGTTTATTCAAATTATGCCGCTGGAGAAAAATTGGCCTCACCCCGTGGGTTACAAGTTCATTATAAATACATTTTGTTAAAATCTGATGTAAAGTTTACTCTTGAAGCAAGGGCAGCAAGTCTTGCTAAATGGTCTCCCTTTTTGATAAAGATTCCACTTCTTTCTATTATTAGTAACAAGGGAATAGATTTTAAATTTTATTAAGTCTTCAACATCGTAACTTCTAATGTAATTATTGTTCTTTTTTAGGTTCATAGATTCAAATAAATATTATACACTATATTCTTTAGAAGAAATTTCATTTTTACTTAATGATAAATTTAATTATCTGATTTTTCCATTTTTTCCATCTTCATGTAGATTATTGTTAACTTCATGTAGATTATTCTAAGCTACAATCTTATATTCTATGTGGATATTGAATAAGCCTTATATGAAGAAAAAAAAAATTCTTAACATTTGAAGGAAGGTGATGTTGACCTAGATGGAAATTGCGATAATATTAGTTGAAGGTGCTGAATGTGGTCTGATATTTGATTTTGGTGCACTGTTTGTTGTTTGTGTATCTATACTAAAAGTTATTTCAGTGTTCAAGCAATTTAACATAGTTTTGTCAGTGTGCAGGCAATTGAACGAAGTCCTATCAGTGTGCAGGTATGAGAATCAAATTCTGTCAGTGTGCAGCCAATCATCAAGTCCTGTTAGTGTGCAGACAACTGAACAAAATCCTGTCAGTGTTCAGTCAATCACCGAGTCCTGTCAATGTGCAGGAAACTGTGACAAGTCCTGTCAGTGTGCAGGCAACTGTGACAAGTCCTGTCAGTGATTATCCAGGCAACATGTTTGACCAGTATGTTTTTCAATATTCTTTGAGAACAAAATTAATATCAAGCTATATTGATTACAAAGCTTAAACTCTTTTACTCAGGTAGGCGATTTAGGGCCATTATGGCCCTCTTGTTTGATCAAGAATAAGTGTTCCTTTACGGAGTTCATATCTCTAAATAAAACTAACACCTAATAGGTGACCTAATAGCACTCAGACATTGACTTATATATGTGTATATACAATATGATCAATTTAGGAAGCAATTATATTTGCTTTCATCAAACAACATACAAAAAATCGATAATCTTCAGTGATACTTTTTGCTGATGTAAATTACAACAATGGTATAGTTTATAAAATTATTTTATTAACTTAAATCAGTTCAGACAGCTAGACGCTCCGAAGATGAATGAGCTTTTAGCGTATAAGAACACCCGTGCAACACGCCAACTACTGGACATTACATCAAGGAAAATATTTTCTCTTTTTTACGTAAGTTCAAACGTTGAAAAGTATTCTTATAGAAACGGAGGAAATTGATATCCATACACATTTCACTTTGTTCCAATTTAAAAAGAATGTCTTATTGCAAAGACATGGTCAGTTAAAAAGGGCATGTTGAATGTATATTTATGTTAACTCTTTAGCACGAAATACATGTGCATCCTTTTGGAGACCTGAGAAAATAGGTTAATAAAAATTATTAAACACTACAAACATTTGCATTCAAACGTTAAAAGAGTGTTATATCAAAACTATTGTTGTTGTTTTTCGAATTATTGACATAATACGAAAATAAACCGTTTTTTGTGAGGTCATTCTTCATTTACCCCTATCAAACATGGACTACCATTGTTTTTAAACGTAATTTAATGATTTTAGTGGTAAGATATTATCAGGCTGATAATGTTTGCATTTTATTTGCCGCATTGCTAGACGTTCTGTTAGAGCAAGAGTTACTACAATGATATAAAGAGTAATAATTTTATGAGCACATATATGATTTTTTAGAATAGTATACAGGTGTATCTAGTAGGTAATTTTGCATAACAAATACGCAAGACGTTCTTTTGGGTAACAAATTGCCTTTACATATTTACATGTCTTATAGCTCGTATCGTGATGTATTACATTTATTTTAACGCACGCTTATTCTGATTCTGCATTGAAACTTCCACGCCAGACATAAAAGGTTATCAAACATAAAAATTGGCCGTGAACTGCCCATGTTAAGTGCAGAAACCGTCAAAACGAAAACGACAATATAAAATAGGTACAAAAGCGGTACTCTTTGACATAAACACAGTTTCAAGTCACACAAATTTCAGTCATTCAGCTTATACATTAAATAACTTTTTTGTTAGGGCCTCTAGAAACATAGGTTAAAAAACCGACAGAAGCTAACACGTCTGGCCTCTGGGTAGGCGTATTCATATTGCGATAAAGGTGATATAAACTTACATACCAGGTCAAAATATCATCCGAAACCACCAAAATATTTTTAAAAAACGCCATTTTGTTCCGCATCTAACGGTAATATCAGTTATGATTCTGCAGAAATAAATTACGTTGGCCCCTCGTAAAATGGTTTCACCAGTATACGAAATGTGAAGGTATTTATACAGACATGTTCTGGGTAGATAGATCGCAGTGTTTTGGTAGATAGTAAAGTGAAGTTTGATTGAAAATCCCACAAAATTGTCTATAATAGATGGAGTTCCTCTAACAAAGTAATTTGTATTTTATTTCCGATGTCATGTTTGGCAGGAATCATATAAAAACTCACAATGCATACAGAAACATGACTTATGGCATATGACTATAACATGGTTTTGTTCTTTTTTATCTTGACTCTGTAAATTATTTGTTTATACAATTAACAATAACATTGAAACCAGCTATACTTAATAAAAATAATACATATATACAAAGGGTATGTATCTAAAGTGCATTGGATAGTTGGATATTCGCGAATAACCGACTGGAAATTGTCGAATAACTTAATATCAACATCAACATCTAACTCTGATTTTTCGAATCCCCAACTGGCAACTAGCAGGTAGTTGAATATTCCAATCCCCAACTGGCAACTGGTAGGTAGTTGAATATTCGAATCCCCAACTACCAACTACCTTCCAACTTTACCGTAGTCAAACATCAACCACCTAAACTGATTTATAAGAATAGTTGCATATCAGAGAAATCATCGGAACACTTTCTCTTAAAGCAGCACTCTCACAGATTGATCGTTTTGACAACTTTTTATTGTTTGTCTTTGAAGTTTTGCATTAATGCGTAGAATCCAGTGTTTTAAGATTGCTGACGAAAGATCAGATCGCACTTTATCATATTTACTTTCGAAAAAAATGATGTTTTCTGGCTTAAAGCGTTACTAATGCTTTAAGGAAAATGAAATTTTCAGTTGTTTACCAAATATTTTAGATTGTTTCCATGGTGAATTATCTAATATGATTGAACTGAAGACATTAATGCCCAAATCAGCCTATTCTGAGGCATTTTTTTTTTAAAGTTTAAAAACTGACAACCTGTGGGAGTGCAACTTTAATGTGCAGATACATGGAATTTTTGAAGTAGTAATATTATAATGCTATTTATTTATTGATGTCATATTGGCCAAATTATTTGTCCGAGGTCAGCTGCCCGAGCCCGAAGTACAAAGGCCGATACTGCTCAATGAGGGCAAATAACTCGGCCAGTATAATGTCAGCTAATTAAAGAATATTAATTATTACGTATGCTTCGACATATTGGTTAAAAACATTCTAATGCCTTACCTTAGTTATTATTGAAACTTATCTACCATTTTCATTGATAGAGTCTGCTTTTCTAGACTTGACTTTGCTGATTGTGACATGTATCCATTATAGTGACATTGCTTAGACTTATGAATAAAGCACTGTCCAGTCTAAGGAAGCATATGTTTTCGTGATTATTTCTTAATCGTTTGCCGTTTGAAGTACAAAATTGTTTTGACCTTCGTCGTCCATTTTGTCGGTTTCAAAAATTAATTGTGATAAACATCCACCAACAGGTTCAATACAACAGTTGTATCACATTTTATAAAATGTCTGAAGTATTTAATAGGCTAATTATTCCAAATATGTTTTAAACAAGGTACACAATTTTCAAAGTTTTTTTTTTATTTTAAGTTGAATGTCACTATTTTCTAAAAAAAAGTCATAGGACACCAAAGCAGGTGTTTATTTACATCAAACTACTCCGTATTCAATAGCAAAGTACTAAAGTCAGAAACACAGAAAAATGCATAATTCATTGAAACATTTACTTACAACTCCACATTATGCCGTGTGTTCCGACATAGCATTATTCTGTGAAATACTTCTATCTGAAATGCTATAAAACATGGTATGCTAATATATTGTGTAGCTTGGTATGTATTTAAATGACAAAATCGCGAGTATATATTAATTTCCTGTCATGTACGTTTTCCGTTTTTAGTATGCCTCCTTGTTGATTCTTTTAGGATATATCTTATTTATAAAGAATCTAATTTATTTATGTATTTTTGATGTTTTTAGTATAGCACATAAATGAATAACTATTCTATAATATATGAAAACTATCGTTTCATTTAAACTATAAAAGTGCTGATATGATATCGATGTCACCATACTTATTTTTGTCACATCAAAGCCGCATTCAAACAGTTACGCTTAAGTAGGTGCAGTGGAAAATAAGCAGCGACACTCAACATAGTAAACTATGCACAAAACAACACAATCCTTTCTTCACATTCGTCTTTATATAAAACCTTATTAACATACGCTGTATGTGAACGTTTGCATTGCTTCAGGCGATTGATGAATAGTTCGAATTACAATTTGTATATAAAGTAAAAACGAATCATGAATGGGGGCCGTAAATGTTATCTAAAGTGACGAAGTCAAATATCCATACTTTGCAGTCATCTGTACATGATGAATGTTGAAAGCATTTATTAAACGGTTTAGGAAGTTTTTGACAAAAATAATTTATAACATTCAATTCCATATACAAAGTAATAATTAAAAATGTTCATAATTTTGGTCAAAACTAAGGAAGTACAATTATTTCCTGTACAATCATCTTCACATGGTGCCTGATCACTTGTATCAAGTTAAAGCCATCCTTATCTTGATGGAAGTTAGACACACAAACTAGTTTCACTATATTACAATGAAGCAATAACATAGGATCATAAATAATTAGAAATCCAAAGAGTAAAGTCAATTAGTTCAGCACTTAATATTAGGCCATACCGCGGCAATGTGGTTCCAATGCTAACTTATTAGAATCATACAATAAATTAACATTATCGTATTTATCATTTCACAGCCAAATTAAAGTCAATTTTAATAAGTTCAATTGATGCAATACATGTAGTATGAGGTTTTACTAAATTCAATTTCAGCACAATGTCTGAAAACTACTACAGATTACTTAAACTTCTCGTGGAACCATGCACACGTGTTCTACTTGAACTTTTGGAAACATTTGCAAGAAATGACCTCGTAACAGCTGGACAACCCTTTACTAGCATAGAAGCTTATATTAGCACAAAGAAGACATTTCTTAAATCCAAACTAGGAAAGGACCAGTTTAGAACCGTTTATCCTCATAGTGGTGCTGTAGATGCAAAAAAATGGGACATTTCAGTTTTATGCTCTCTGTCGATTGTCCTTTTCATCCCACAAGGACATTATTTGCATACCCATATAACCTCAATAAGATCGGAAAGGAACAGCTTGTCACATAAAACTTCCACAACGGATATACTCGATTCTGAGTTCACTAGAATATGGGTTGCCTTGAAATCAAATATTTTGTGTGTTGCTAATTCCGCAAAGGGTTCGACGTTTCAAACAAAGATATCAGAGGAGATAGACGTCTTGGAAACAAGTGCCATTGATCCCGTCAGCAGATTGAAATTGCTAGAAACATGGAACGAAACATTAACAAAGTCTTTTAATGGGAACATGCTGTTATTGCAAAGAAAGATTTCGGGACAAACTGGCGTAATGCGACAGTTAAGTAAAAGAGTGAACGTCCACAAAAGCATAACTGTTCGTCTAAGAAGCAACTTTGAATCATTGGATAAGTCCAGCAAGGTCATGTGCAGAACAATTAAAAAACAAAAGGTGAAAATAGAACAAATGCATGAAAAGATTGTTATCCTGAAAGAAACGAGTGAAAACAGTTCTCTTATCTTAAATAAGACTGTGACGAAGAGAAGGAGTCTAATAGGTAAAGTGGATTTGGTTGTTCCTTTTTTATTTTGTTTCACTTGGAAATTACTTAAACGTATGAACATTGAAACGCTGTGTATAAATCCTGGATTGAAAAATAAATAATTAATAGGATAATTAACATTTTTTCCATATTTATGAAAAACCTCGAGTTGTGTTATTAGGATGTTGAATTTATATAAAATCGTTAGAAACATTTATTTCTGAGTTTAATGAAATGTCTATAATTCCTCCTTACATAATTTAGAACCGTAAACGTTAGACACATTCTCCAACTCTCCTGCTCTGATTAATGAGAATCTTTAACAATGCGTTGTTGTGTCGTCGTCATGATAATTATATTGTATATTTATAGTTTGCTTTTATTGTTCAAGGCGGGAAAATATGTAAAAGCATGCGGACTGAAAACAAATATGAAGAACGTTTTAAAGGTAAATATATCTGACGTGTAGTTTTTCTGTCGTTTATCAGTATACTCATTTGAAAGTATTTGAACAGGTATTTGTAACAAGTTATTTGGTGTATTTTTCAGAACGCTTTCATTCAACATTAGATCGGTGTTTACCAGACGACTTTAATCCACCAAAACAGATAGACACCATTGTAGATAACCTCACAACCAGGCGCTTTGTGGTAGTTTCTGGTCATGAAAACACTGTTTATCTTCAAACGGCTTTAAAGGCAATTAAAAGCATGAAATATGACGAAAACAGGTGCGTTCAGCTGACAAATGCTGCAGACTGGATCCACATTGAACCCGACGAAATAAGTCTTGTGCTGTTTAAAGATCCGTTTGGTGGTTTCTTCTTTGATAAGAAACGGTCAAAGGTTATGATAGACGAGTTGGATGAAATAAAGGAAAGTAGGGAACGTAAGTACGATATTGTCATAGTTACCCGACAAGAAAGGCTCCATGATGTCCACTCAACGTTGGGATTTCGATTACCAAGTGTTGTCGAAGTGAAAGAGCTTAATCTTGACAATACCAATTCACGTAAGTAACAAGTAAATTCATGACACATGGAAGCACATAATTTACATATTGATCAATACTGTGGTAATGTAATTAAACACAATATATTTAGTAATCCAAGGGGCAAAACTTGATCATGATAACAAACATGACTTTCATTTATACTACAGTTTGGATTTACTAATAGTCTTAAAATATATTGATAACGTTTAAACGTCGTTTCCTGTGTATGTATGATGCGTTCATAAAATTTAAATGTTTCGAATAATTTATCATTGCGTTTGAATTAATTATCAGTATGAGTACTATTTTCACTTTCTTCTCTATTGCAATGACATATTCACAACAAATGCATATTCTTTTCAGTACAAACAAGTCCTTCTACTTCTGCAGAACCAAGAGGTAAACTCGACAAGTGCTTCAACAATCTGACTGGTAAGAAAACATGCAATAGACTATATTATTTTGTAGTGTTTTCCTAATAAAAAGGTTTTCGGTGTTTTATTAATATTACAAACAATCTGATGCTTCAGACAAAACAGAACATTTGCATTAATGGTTTACACAATATCTAGCACGTTCTGTTCACCATTAGAACCGCAGTTTCCGGTAACAAGAAACTATAACGTTATGCTGTTTGGTTACATCATATTTCAAAAGACCCTATCTGTTTACGGCGGTTTGTATTCGGTTAAAAAGGAATACATAAGCAAGAATTCTTAATATTGCAGAACTTACAGTTTGCTACCGTAATCAACGAAATCCGATTCCAGATGATGAAGTGATTTCAGAACATGTAGAAAACTGTCGTCAAAAACTCAAAGATGAGCACTGGCTCTTTTTGCTGGGAACCGATCATGACCTGATAAAGAATATTGCGCTTGAAATTGCCGACTCTTACGGAGAGAATGAGTACTTTATGTTGACGAATCCAGATCACATTTTACATTTTGATGTAAAACGGACAAACCTACTTGTAATCGAACATTTTGCCGGCAGATACCGGTTTGAAAGCTATAAAGCCCATAAATGGCTCGAAACGTTTGACCACATATCTGCTATGAGTTGCAGTGGGCAGCTTGATGTCATTGTTACGTCGGGCCAAGACCAAATGAAAGGATGTGTCGAAGAATTTGGTGAACTTCCACTCTTTAGACATGTCATAGATGTTACCAATAAAACCAAAGGTAATTTTCCCATATCTTATGCTGCAGGCATGAATATTACGAACGTGTTTATATCAAGCGCGTTTTATTTATAATTCTAAAACCGTTAAAAATGAATAAAAAATAAACTGTCTATTCAGTTTCCTTCTAGTCCGGCAGCGGGAGTATAGATGACTGTCTGACTGTATAAAACAACATGTTTTGCATATTCTGCTAGCCTAAATTCCATCATATTACAATCATAGTGATGACCTATAGCTTCTGAAAATGATATATTCGAGATGACACCCAAGATGACTGCCAGGAATATCAGATATATATATATTTAACATTATAATAACCGGTTTTTGGAAATTCCTGAAATGTGTAATTCTATATAAAAAATATAACTTGGCTTCAAAAGTAGCTGCCAAATGTACGTATTATTTTTATTTCTAATGAACTAATCAATTTGCTTTAATGGTTTGTCAGAAATTATATTAATGAAATTATATTGAATAAAGATATACTACTAGTATAGAGCATTCATACAGCATTTGTACAAGATTAAAATGATAATGGCGTACAATTATAGCACTGGATTTGGTATTTGGTCAAAAAGTATCAAGCCTGATACACATTTTACATTGAACACTTAAACCTATTTATAAAGCATTCTTGACCGCACAAAGTTCAATAAGGCGTCGAAGATGGCCGCTTAAGTATATTAAATAGAGCGTGTACTGTCAAATAAGCGTATTTTTTTTAATTATAATTTAGAGTGATATTTGAATTTTGACGCATTCGTAATTTAAAAACTCAAATATATTTAAATGAATAATTTACTAAAAAGTCACTATTTGCTAGTAATCCTTCTTCACCCATTCTGTAAATAGAACGACATGACTGTAACTGGAAAAAGTTTATTAAATGACGTTACAATAACGCGGGAAAAGATCAACCACTTTTAAATGTAAAATTGAAACGCTTATGGCAACAATACATTTAACATATCATAATTTAACACTTCCTAAACAGTTGATTTATTTTTACGGGACCTGCTGACACAATACAAACAATAACAAGATCAACAATTCCCACGTATAGTTATATACATATTGTTATGCGATGAATTTTGATCCGAACATATCCAAAGATGTTGCGTTCATCGGATGGTGACTGCAATTGCCGAAAGGCAGTTCATTTAAGGAATGCAAGTTGAGGTGTAAATATTAACTGATAACTGACCCCATAAAGTGTGTACCATTTTTTAAGTTTTTCCTGAAATAATGTTCATGATGTCGAATAAAAACTAAATATGTTACAACTTTTTAAAGAGTTCCTATTGGTATTATATTGGACGTCATTTTGAAATGATTTTGTTTAAAATGATTATAGAATGTTTTTATATTTGTTATAACTACACAAAAACATTAATGTGATTTATGACCAGCCAGCAAAGCAAAAGGAGAAACTCATTAGGAATTTAACAGTTTCAAACATTCGGCAGCCATCTGGTGTGTTGAATTTTCATATGATCTGTAATGCCTCCCTTATATACACTTACAGATAATATTAGTGGTTAAACGAAATAAGAAATGATTTCCACCCATATGTCAATGTTCGTGGTCATATTTGTATGAATATTGTACATTTAAAACAACATTTACAAGTGGTTGTCTTGGCCGCCATTTGGATATCTCATTTCCACCAAAGTTTCTTAAGGCCATCAATCTGAGTATTGTATTAGAAGGTTTATGCAAAACATTTTTTTTTTAATACAACCATGCAATGTTCGACTAAAATATCCCATTTGGCAGCCGCGCTATTTGTCACAGGTGTTGTTACAATTATGCTTATTTTTACAGTTTCTTCATTGGGCTCTACACAAAGATTGGTGAAGAAGGGACGGAAGAAGAAAACATCAACTAATGTGAAGTATTCAAAAGTTTAGTAATGCTAGTATTGAGACACCTGATTTACCTTTGTATGATCACAACAAAATATAAATGGTAATATTCAAATATTGAGGGTTAAGGCGATGGCTCGTCTCTGTTTTTGTCTTATCGGCCGCGTATGCAATCCCAACCTAGGCATTCATGTACACTTCGTATTTTGGTTAAAAACAAAATTTCGTACAAAACTTAGAAAAGAAGTTATAATGCGTTGTCAGAAAATGGTTAACAATGATTTATAACATGAATTGCATTCTTTTTTCCGAATTTTTAAGAACAAGGTAAGAATGTCAGATTCTATAAAATCCCGTTTATTCACCAGTTACATCTGGTTAATAGTATGCATTTGGTAAAATGTTTAAAAAAATGAAATACGTACCAGAAATTTTATTTTCAACACAACGTTGATGAACTTATATGAAATGTTTTCCGAGAACTTTCGCTTGGCTTATCAAAAAATACTAGTTTCTTCAATGGAAACCGACTCAGAAGTAATGAAATTCAGCTTATAACTGAGTAGAAAATTAAGATTTGAGAAATCAATCAAATCTGAGTGTCATGACTACTCGGAATAGTTTCACTATTAATTAGCGTAAGATACTCATCTTCATCTTATAATGTTGACGGTTGCTTGGTGTTCTTTTAAAGCTGCACCTCGCAGATTGAACTTTAGATAAGTTTTTTTTTTCTTTTTTGTCTTGGAACGAGCCATTTTTTGCGAAAATCCATGGAAACCAGTGATATAAGACTGCTGACAAAATATTAAATAGCAGATTTTTATATTTAAGTTCAAAAATTGATGTGTTATGCTTTTTTCATAAACCGCGATAAAACATTAATTTTCAAACGGAAATATGAAAATATACGATCAGATTTTTTGTCAGCAATCATACATCATTGGTTTGCAGATGTTTACCAAAAACAAATTGCTCTTTCCAAGACAAAACATAAAAAAGTTGTAAAAATGGTATATCTGTGAGAGTGCAGCTTTAAGTAAAACGCTTACATTTGGTATCGCAAACACTGACAGAGCAGCGCCATTTTTCCGCGGTACATGCGTTGTAGAAATGTAGTACACGGTACAATTGAAAACAACAACAAAATATATACGATCGTTTTAGGTCCGTATGTAAGTAAAATGAAGAATGAGATTATATAAATATCACAACATGACATCAGTAGAGAGCGACGAACGTTTTGACGATGTTGAATATTTCCAATTAAGCAAACAAGATTCCATTTTACATACGGAGTTTTATTGATATATTCACACTTATATATAATTGGCATGTCATAACTGATTATACTTATAGCTGCAATCTCACAGATTGATCGTTTTGACAGTGTGTGTTTTGCCTTAAAATAAGCAAATTTTAAAGTCAATGTCTGGAAACCAGAAATACTAACATACTGACTAATGATAAGTTCGAAGTTATCATATTTACATTCGAAAATTTATCTTTTATGGCTAAAAGCGTTATAAACGCTTTAAGAAAAATACAGTTTTCGGCAGTTTTACACATAATTGAGATCTGTTCAATTGTGAGTTATATAATTGAATTAAAAGCATTTATGCCAAAACCAGCCGATTCTGGGATAAAAAAAGTGTCAAAACTGAAAATCTGTGAGAGTGCAGCTATAAACACAAACAAGTAAATATTATTATACATTCCGATCCATGATTGCTCGAATAAATGTGTATATTCATCTTAATCTATAACAAACAAAAATGAACATTTAATTAGAGCATGTAATGATATAAGTCCAACAGGTATGACTTCTCAGAAATAAATACATGTATTGAACTCTTTTGCAAAACAATGTTTTGAAATGAAAAATAATTGTGTTTCATTGAAACTCATTAATTGATTGCTTCACGTAATGTATAAGTATGTAGGTTCGTTTTTATTCCACGACTGTTGTTTTAATTCCACGACTTTCGGGTCTTCTCTTACATAATAACACCTAAACATTCCATATGTTGAATTAGTTGCCATTTTAATTTTAGAAGTTAAATCTTTTTTATGTATCTTGTACAGCTAATGTCCACATCAAGGACGACCTTATGACATGAACAAATTAGCTAGAAGATATTTGTTGTAATGTGTTAAGAACAAGCTCTTTAGAAATTTAAGTTATAACGACTCATGAACACTACATTGCATTTAACGTTATTATATAACTTATGAACAAACTCAAAAGCAGGTAAACGTTAGAATTGCTCATGAACAAAGTCATGACCAAAAACAAATTTAAAAGCAGGTAAACTTTAGAATGGCTTATAAACAAGGTCAAAAGAAGGTAAATGTTAGCATTACTTATGAAAAATCTCATAAGCAGGTAAATATAAGCATGACGCATAGACAAGCTCAAAAGCTTGTACAAGATGGCATGACAAATGAACAAACATATAAGCAGGTTTATATAAGATTAACTCATAAACAAAGTCCTAAACCAGGTAAACGTTAACATGACTCATGAACAAACTCGTTAGCAGGTAAAAGTAAGCATGACTCTTTAAGTCATAAGCAGGAACATACTCAAAAGCAGATAAACGTGAGTATAACGCACAAACAAAAGCAAAAACAAACTTAAAATCATGTAATTGTTAGAATGACTCACGTAAAAGCTCAGTAGCAGGTAAATGTTGGCTTGCCTTATGAACAAACCCATAACGAGGCAAACGTTAGTATGACTCATGGACAAACTCATAAGCAGGTAATCGGTTGCATGACTCATGTACAAACACATAAGCAGGAAATCGGTAGCATGACTCATGAACAAACACATAAGCAGGAAATTGGTAGCATGACTCATGAACAAACACATAAGCAGGAAATTGGTAGCATGACTCATGTACAAACACATAAGCAGGAAATCGGTAGCCTGACTCATGAACAAACACATAAGCAGGAAATCGGTAGCATGACTCATGAACAAACACATAAGCAGGAAATCGGTAGCATGACTCATGAACAAACACATAAGCAGGTAATCGGTAGCATGACTCATGAACAAACACATAAGCAGGTAATCGGTAGCATGACTCATAAACAAAGTTATAAGCAGTTAAATGTGAGTATGACTCATAAACAAAATCATAAGCAGAAACTTAAACGCAGAAAAATGATAGAATGACTTACGAACAAACTCAGAAGCAGTTTATCGTTAGCAAGACTTATGAACAAAGTCATAATCAGTTAAACGTTTGCATGACTCATAAACAAAGTCTATATAAAAATATATAGTGTAGAAAACAAATTTAACCTAACCGAAGAGTGTAATGCAAACAAACACAACTTAATTCTGATTCTTTAGACACAAATAACAAGAGTATTGAATCATTACATTTTAACATGTTTCTTATACAGTCAAACCTGTATTAAGTGGCCACCCGTGAGAAATGATCAAAGTGGCTGCTTAAGACAGGTGGCCACTTAATCCAGGTTTGACATTTCTGCAATTTAGCTATATTCAGAGATGGAGTATGTATCTTAACCACCACCTCACACCACAATCAATAACATCTGTATCAATATTATTGAAGAAGGTTGAATACAAATACATTTGTATAGATAAAATAACTTTATTTCAAATTTATAAATAAAATACATTAGATAAATGTCGATACAAGGCATAAACAAATCACACAACATATCAGTCTACACATTTACACAACTACATGTACATACACATGTTTGAGTTCTTTTTTTAAAGTAATCGGTGCATTATATAAATGTTAATGCAAAGCATAAACAAAACACACCACAGATCAGTCTATTAGTCTACACATTTACACAACTTCATGTACATACACATTTTAGTTAACTTTTTCCGATCTTTCCTTCCACAGTCTGCCACGGCTGCCATACAGAATTTGGATTTAACAATTAGTAAGAACACAAATATATTGGTCTGTATGCCTGCGCCCGACACTAACAGTGTAAACTTACAGTTTATTTTGTATTGATTTATGTCTATAACTACAAGCGATACCAGGGTTGGGGGGGGGGGCACCTCAAAACGATTGAATTTACTTTTTAAATCAGTAACGAAAAAAAATATCATAATACACGCTAAAAATGCACAACTTCGGACTTTAAATTGTTAAAATGATCATGGGTGATTGTCCCCTACCCCCCCCCCCCCCCCAGCTACTTTTGATAAATAAATAAATTTTGGTTCTCAGGAAGGGATTAATATTATGAGGTTACGCTTTTTACATCAAATCCTGGATCCGCACCTGTATACATATATGCGCTAAGCCAAAGGTACAAATACCATAGTTCTGAAAATGTTATTTAAGTTCATTACATTTTTTTTTAAATCACCTAAGCATAAGGTGCTTGGTGGGAGTTATTTTAATGAGGGCGATTGTCCGTCGTTGTCCGTCAGTCAATATTTTTATTCAAACATTTTTTCTCATTAACTACAGGGACAATTTCAACCAAACTGCACAGGAATGTTTCTTGTGTTATCTTTTTCCAGGTTCCTCCCTTTAAGGTTGTTCCATGCAGAACTCTGGTTACCATAGCAACCGATAGAAAAACTTCTCATAAACCACTTGCCTGATTTCAACATTTCACAGAAATAAGGTGTCCTTTTATCAAATTCCTTCAGCACATGTTGATTCGTAAAACATGCATGGCCGCCAGGTGGCAGGGCTACATTTTACTGTTTTTTTTTAATTGAGAACTTTTAAAATCTACTCGGAATCCGCTAACCTAATTTTAATATAATCTCACAGAACTGTTCTTTATGTTACCCTTTTTCAAATTCCTTCATCCCATGTTGATTCCTAAAAGAACATGGCCGCCAGGGAACGGGACTACTTTACTCTATATGTCTATATGGAAAAGTTTGAAAATCTTCCCTTCTGAAACTATTCGACCGATTTCAAAATAATTTGTGTTCCTAAGGTGATCCTCTGTTAAATTCCTTCACGCCATATTGATTAATAAAAAAAACATTGGTTGCATGCTATATGTCTATATCGAAATTTAGAAAACCATTCGACCCCATTTCAAAATAATTTCACAATAATGTTCCTAAGACGACCATATATCAAATTCCTTCAACCCATTGTGATTCATAAAATACATAGCCACCAGGGGCGGCCCTGGTTTTCACTATATGTCCATATTGAAATTTTTGAAGCTCTTTTTTCAGAAACAGTTGGCCCGATTTCAAAATGTTTTCACTGAAAGGTTCCTAAGGTTATCGTTTTATCAATTTATTTTCTCTTTTTTGCCGTTTTAGTTTGTTTTGTTTTTACAATGATTGTATTGTTTTACAATCATTGAAGGTATTAACTTCAAACTTCATGAGCTTCTCCGCAGTAACAATGCGCACTTTTGTGACAAGGTATATAAATCCAACTTAAATTTTAATCAAGAGTTTGTTTGGGCGTGCGGCGTCCAGTATTTTGTCGCATCAATAACTTAAGAACCCTTTGTCAGGTGAGCGATTTATGGCCATCTTTGTCCTCTTGTATAAACATGTGAAACATTAAAGTGGACGCTTTTCAAATTAATATTAAAATTGCTATGTAAAAGTGTCTATTCTGAGAGCCTTACAAGTTTCAAAAAGTTAATAATGTGCTGGCATTCGGAACACCTCGGTCAGTTTCCATCAAAAACAACCTCGGATGCATGCCGTGAATAGAAGTAGGTCGTAAAATTTTACATAATATTATTTATTTATTATAGTATCTTAACTATGTATAAATTGCTTGCCAGTGAAAAGAGTGTTATTGCATAAATTAATTAAGATTTCCTAGGGTGAAGTCATTTATGCACCAGTCAATTGTAACCAAGCCCCCCTCCCCGGTCCGGGGGTATACCGGGGATAGCCGGGAAAATGGGCCGTTTTTACCTTTCAGGTGGCCCCGCAGTGCCGGGTGAATGCGGTGGTTTTGTCTTCGCACTCAATATAGCGGGGAATGGGCCTACCCTAAGGTCCCTTTGGTGCGGGGGCATTTGGCGGGGATTTAACCATCAGTCCATCCTCGCAGGGCGGGGATTTTAGCCGCGGTTGGCTGGACCGTAAGTCAAAGTCCCCGCTTATGGGGGGGGGGGGGGCAGTGAGTACAAATGACTGGTGCATTAGTTTAACTGCCAAATTGAAATTACTACGCGATCCACTTGCCATCGTTGAATGTAAAGATTTCTGACATTGTAAACCGTCTATAAACATCAGAGTTTGTTTCCAATGGAAACTGGCTGAGGAGTTCCGAATGAATGTGCTAGTTCTTTTGTTCGATAATTATATTTTTTTCTGCGATTTAAAATATGAGACCTGCCGCTTTACGTCGAATAATGCGTATGTCTTTTAAATAAATAAATAAGTAAATAAATAAAAAAATATAAAACTAATTATCTTATAATAATAATAATAATAATAATAATAATAATAATAATAATACAAATAAAAATAATAATAAGTTATTGTCCTTTGTTATTTTACAGGCAAAGTTGATACTGTTCTAATATCATCATCATCATCATCATCATCATCATCATCATCATCATCATTGTTATTATTATTATTATTATTATTATTATTATTATTATTATTATTATTATTATTATTATTATTATTATTATAAGAAAATTATTGATGAACGGAATGACATGTCAGCTGTTGTATAATTTCATCACTGTTAGAACGTCATATTTATCAAGTCGCAGCAAACAAGTGTATCATCTTTTTTCGAAACTTCAAAATCTCATTTGAGCTGAAGTTTAATGATTATCCCAGACTGCTTCTTATACCATTGGCAAGTCATGGTGTATTGGTCGTACTTCGAGTTCGCAAGTATTGATCAAATATTCCCCATAAAGTCTGACCCTTTTGGCCCCACTGTCATTAGGACAATAGGCTTTTAATTCAAGGTCGTAGTTAATGGAACACAAACCTCATTGAAGGTATATCTGATGTTTCCAAAATGTGGGACTTTTATGCCTTTTTCGCCCAAATAGATATACTTTGTGACCTTTTCTTATCCAATGTTGATAAAATATTGGGCGATTATTATCAAGTAAATTTTCATTATTATAGCCACGATTATTATTACTAGTATAATTTATTTGTATTAAATAACTTTAACTATTATCATTATGTTACTATTGTCATGAGTATTAATTATTATTATTATTTATTATATATGTTGTGTAATATTATTATTTAATAGCTCCGTCACAGATCTTCCTACACTGACGAAGATGACAAAGATGTTTTCTGAAGACGAGGGCGATAAAGAATGGTACATACAGGATATAACTATCGTGGAGGAAAGGTTCATGGTGGCTAGTGACTGGGGTTCTGATTGTTTGCGATGTTTCGATTTGGACATCGGTAAACAAGTAGGACGGTATAACATGAAATCCAGTCCATATAGTATAACGACATTACCTGGCAGTTGCGTGGCAGTTACACTTCGAAATGAAGAAATTCATTTTATTAAAGTCTCGCAGTCAGCACAAATGTCGTTCCAGAGACGAATAAATGGTGGTGACGGATGTTTAGGAATTGTGTACAGCGACAACAAACTAATTGTGTCTTACGATGATCCACACGGTAAAGTACAGGTTCTAGATATGGATGGTGACATCTTAAAGGTTTTCGAGAAAAATGATAACGGTGAACAATTGTTCACTAAGCCTTGGGGTCTGGCAGTGAGTCCCGACAATAGCACCATATACGTTAGTGACAGAGTGATGGGAACTGTGACTGCCCTCAGCCAGGATGGCCGTGTCCTCAGTGTTCTGAAGAACCATGACAATCTAAGATACCCTACAGGTGCCACTATAGACAATGCGGGTCGTATGTACGTGTGCAGTATGTGGACCAAAACTGTGTGCATGGTGTCCCAGGAGACCGGCACCGTAACCAAGCTGCTAGGAGAAGAGAACGGCCTGTCGTATCCAACGAGTATAGCGGTCTGTGATAAAAGACGTCGTATGTACATTACGCAAAATGAGAGCAGTTTGATTCAAGTGTATAACATAGAATAGATACCAGTCGATAAATATATTGACTGTATATCTGAGATCGCGTGTGGTAGCAGTGATTAAAATATAATAGATGCTTATTATTAAGTATATTGACTGTACATCATCATATATCGAGTGTGGTATATGCACACCCACACACGCGGAAATATCTCAACAACTTTTGTCAGTGATTTATGTTATTACAAGTATATTCATTCATCTTCAACAATGCGTGATGGTCCCTTTGTCTTTTATTTATAGGTGTATCCCTTGTGTCATACATGTAACAACGGTTTACTAACATTAACTTGCTGAAATGAACCACACTAAAGTAACACTTCCCCCATGTAAATATATCTATATGGAGGAATTCGATATTTTGCTGTCTTTATTGATACATTTTGTTATTTTTGTAAATATATTTGTACATTAATCAATGTTGTATTATCACTTTTAATTCGGGCACTGTCCTGTGCCTTAGTTATATCTCAAGTCCTGGTGTAACCCTTTTGTCATTTTTGAACACAATATGGCTTAAAATGTATGTTTAAATGAAATTATCGGATATATAAATGGAGAAGAGCGCTATGGAATGTTAAAAAGCTACGATTTTAAAACAGTTGTTTTAACGTAAAACTCCTAAGGGTTATTCTTGTAAAACATATAACCAACGGGGGGGGGGGGGGAGGGGGAGTTAATTCTTTCTAAAGTATTTGTGTGGGTGTCTTTTTTCGCATATTTGGATCAAATTGCTTCTGTGGGGGGTATAATTTAAAAATGACTTCCCCCTTGGGGTTATATGTTAAAATGGAATAGCCCTAAGTTTTAAAGATATTTTGTGAAAGGCTCCATTTAAATGTTTGCATAAATGAATAGCTTATTTATGTCTATGCAGATATAATACACGATTTTAAAATACATGTGTTGTCATATCATTCATTTGCTTTTCTTAAATATCACACTTAAAAATATGTCTAACAAAAAAAGTAGTTATTACATAATAATATCAGTTCAGGCATAAAATATAAGATTTTCTTTTTTGAGTCTCATCTAGTCTCAAATCAATTAACGTCTGTTGTTTTTTCTCTCATTTATTTGCAAAGGATTTGTATCATGTAATAAAATAAACTTCATATATGCTGTATAAATAAATATTAAAAAAGTATGTTTTCCTGCAATATATAAACATGTAATTTACATAAGTTGCTGTAACTTAGTAGATACATTCTTAATCTTACAAGGTCGATGCTCACAGAATTATACATGCTTTGAAATCAATATCTTATATAACATATTCAAAAGCAGTTTTCTGATACATTGATTAAGGGACCAAACACTGTGCAAGTCTGGATTTTCTAGCTTTATAGGTATTTTGTTCCCATCTTGTTCTGGACTATTAAAAACCTCAATTGTTGATGAATTTCTGCTTTGATTCATGCTTTAATCTATGTTATAATTTACATTTCTAGAAATAGCTTATCAAATCTTAAGTGAGTCTCTTTTCCTCAGTGGCTTTCTGTCTCCATAGGCAACAAAATCATAATCTTACATGAACTCAATTTATAGGTTAATTTATAATTTCATTCATTATATATTTTCATATTTCTATCAAAACATGAGTGAGTCTCTTTTTCTCAGCATTTTCCGGTCTCTTATGGCAACGTATTCCTTCCGAACAGGACTCAATCGAAGCTCAAGGATGTTGTTGAATTTCTGCACAATCTCGTTACAAGTGTTCGTTTCCGCCTCAAAATCGTGGTGCTTGAACTCATGGCCGCTGAAGTACGTCAGGCGAAATACTGACTTGCCTGGAAAAAATATTTAATAGGATGAGACGCTTGCATCATACAATTCATTCTACTGCCTTTTCTTCATACATACGCCTTTTAACTCCTCTATCTGTAGCCTCTTAGATATGCCCTTTATCGTTATAGAATAAAGCATCATCATATCATGTACTTGGGATAGCTGATATGGCCAATGATTTTTAAAGAAAAGGACTAAAAATTATGTACAAATAGAATTCCTCTTAGAATTCTAATTGTCAGATATATGGCCTGTCCGGTGCATGTAACATTGTGAAACCAAAGTTAGCAGTTGTATTTTTGTACGCCACAGCAAATGCAGACATTTTCATTGAATTCAATACCATTTTTAAACATAAGCTAAAAATAGTAAAATACCACTTCATATTTCAAACAAGAGGCCCAAAAGGGCCTATGCTCTACGGGCTGGGTTTGTGTGGTCAACATCACTGTTTTCAAAAAGAACCAACCCCTTATGGGTATCTGAATACTAAAAACTGAAGACTGTATCATGTTGGCAAGCATTCATTACTCAATAGCATTTTTTTATACTATCAAGGCCAATAATCTAATCATTTCAAGGCCCATAATCTAGGCATGCATTGGCAGATCTAGCTGGTTTTCGAAAGGAACCCAGCTCTAATGGATATCCGAATAATGTAAGTTTCAGCAAGATACATTAAAAACTGAAGACTGTATCGAGTTAACGAGCAATTGTTAACTGACATATACTGATTTTTTTTACTATCAAGGCCCATAATCTACGCCTGCATGGGCGGATCTGGCTGGTTTTAGAAAGGAACCGAGCTCTAACGGATATGAAGGTACTGTACAAGTTTCATCGAGATACAATCAAAACTGAAGGCTGTATCGTGTAAACGAGCAATTGTTTACTGACAAACTGATTTTTTTATACTATCAAGGCCCATAATATACGGTAGGCATGCATAAGCGGATCTGGCTGGTTTTCGAAAGGAACCCAGCTCTAATGGATATGAAGATACTGTATAAGTTTCATCGAGGTACAATCAAAACTGAAAGCTGTATCTTGTAAACGAGCAATTGTTTACTGACAAACTGATTTTTTTATACTATCAAGGCCCATAATATACGGTAGGCATGCATAAGCGGATCTGGCTGGTTTTCGAAAGGAACCCAGCTCTAATGGATATGAAGATACTGTATAAGTTTCATCGAGGTACAATCAAAACTGAAAGCTGTATCTTGTAAACGAGCAATTGTTTACTGACAAACTGATTTTTTTATACTATCAAGGCCCATAATCTAGGCATGCATGGGCGGATCTGGCTGGTTTTCAAAAGGAACCGAGCTCTTTTGGTAGATACTGTACAAGTTTCATCGAGATACAATCAAAACTGAAGGCTGTATTGTGTTAACGAGCAATTGTTTACAGGATTTTTATACTATCAAGGCCCATAATCTAGGCATGCATGGGCGGATCTGGCTGGTTTTCGAAAGGAACCGAGCTCTAATGGATATGTAAATACTGTACAGGTTTCATCAAGATACAATCAAAACTGAAGGCTGTATCGTGTAAACATGAATTGTTTACAGATGCACGGACGCACATACTACGTACACATTACCATCGCATAAGCTCTTCTGGCCTTTGGCCAGTAGAGCTAAAAACACACGAGACATTGAAATTAAAACATACGAAATAGCTGTAATGCCTTAATGCTATTCATTTGGTCTTTTGGATATAATCAAATCATTTTCCTGATAGTATTGCCTACTGAACTTAAAATGGTAAATTTGGTCATTTTTTTACAATAACATGGGCCATAGCTCTGGAATACATAATGTGATATGTTTGTTTATCAAATACAAATCAGAAATTATTCCCATTAACATTTTCACGCCATTTAGTGGGGATTGAAAGATCTATGTTTGAGTATAAGTGGACATTTGGAGAAAGTTTGAAAAGGGCCATAACTCCAGATTGAATAGTTTGATAAAGCTGTATATGGAATTTGTTTGAGATATTATGCCCTTTAATATTGTAACCCATTATAGTACAAATTAAATAAGAAAAGCTCAACTACGAGAGCTGTGAAAGTGAATTTGGACTATTAATGGGCCATAATTCAAGCGTAAATAAAACAATCTGGATGATAATCATACTTGTAAGATTGATTAGATGTTGAATAAGCACCTTCAAGATAATTTGGCAGTAAACAATCAACCAAGTTTGATAAAAAATGGATAAACGCTTATGGTAGAGTGTGAATATGAAAGTCTGATGCAGCAACTGTTCCCTTTCCTTTTCCTTTACATTTATGTTTATAATTACATACATTTATACAACAGCTAAATTGCTAAAAATGTCTACTACATCATAACAGATTGCGAAATACTCCTAAAAACAACATGACAAACCTCCATCTTTGTCTTCCATGATATCACATGCAGCGATGTTGTCAGCTGCATATGTCACAGCTCTCTGTCTGAACAGCCTTGCGCTACCTTTCCCAACAACGGGATCTATTTCAACCTTTTCACCACTCACTCCTGGAAATGAAATAAAAGGTTGTTCAATTTCGTAGAACCAGTAGCTTTCAAACGATACCTTTAACGTCGAGATTGGCCAAGGCGTTACCGTGATACGCAAGGACAAGACCCTCGCGAAGCCTTCGTTGTCGTGCTTTCATAGAGCTCACACAACCTTTTTCCAGTCAAACAAGGCTTATTACTACTCTAGTGTCAAAGCCTTGATGAGATATTGCACAGCCAAATTTTCACCAGGCTGTCAACTGTGTCTTTAACCTCTTGACATTAAAAACAAAAGGGTCCTACACTTATCAATGGCACTCTACCACTGAAGTTTCATTGTTCAAGGTCAAACTGTTGTAGAGTTACTGCAGGCAAAGATTGCATAACACTGTTGATCCTAACCTATTACCTACTGCTGGTAAAAAACAACCTACTACTATAGTTCTGTTGTCCAAGGTCAGACAGCTCTTTAGTTATTTCATAGACAAGACACTTTTGGTTATTTAAGCTCGAGTGTGACGAAAGCTGAAGCTTATAGAATTACTCTCGAGTCCGTTTCCTGGGCAGAAAGCAGTACTGTGTCCTTTTTGAGAGAAAGTACCCTTGGTGGGATCGAACCCACAACCTCTTGGGTGAGATGGGACACCTATACCCCTAAACCACTCTCATCCTTATCATTAAAGACACTTTTGAATAGGAGGCAAAAATAATATGGAATATAAGTAAAACAAAAGCATGAAGAGGTTTATATAAAGTGTAGACAAAGGAAATAGAAGCTATCTTCAATCAGTCGGAGAGTGAAACTTATGATCATGCAACAAGACTAAATTCAATTTGGAAAACACCACTGTGATATGGCAGTAGAAAATATTCCCCCAAAATTCCACTTTGGAGCAAAAGTCCCATACTTGAACACCCTCATATAGAAAATTTATACAAACGGTAGTTAGTACTAGGTAAAAATTCATACAAACGGTAGTTACTACTAGTTACCTAATTGGACTTCTGTGTTAGTGCGAAGTTTGTGGACCATGCTGACAATGTAAGACTTGTATTGGTGTGACGTCAGTGACTCCGCCATCTTTGATGTTTTTGTGTCTTCCATAACTTCCGAGTCACCTCTTGAACCTTTAAACAGTTTTATACATTTTGATAGATGACCTGACCTAAGATGGCATTCAATAAGACTGAAGTCAATGGTAGGTCATACATCAAAGACTTCATTCAATGTATGGGTTGGTTATTTATACAATGCTATCTGATTAGCCATCAGTACCTGTTTATTTGGTTTTATCAAGGTCTGCCCATGCTTATTGGCTTGACCCAGACGTGACACCATCATGACTTAAATTGTGATTAAATGCCTTAAGTGACATGAGATAAAAGTGGCAGCTATTCAAATCCAGACATTGAAAGACTTGAAAATACGGAGTGAGATACCCTTACTCTTTGCGAAGAGACCTCTTGGTTCTTTAAAATGCCATTTATTTTACATGTTAGGAATCAAGAAGCACATACCTTTCAAATGAAACTAATATTGTATTGGGTAACTAGGCAATCAAAATTTAGTATTACGGTTAATGGAGCTTTCAGAGAACTAGTTTATTTGTGGGTTGGATTTCTTAAGTTTGTTCTCGAGTAACAGATTGAATAGTAAGATATTTGGTTTCACCAATGATTGCACTAATTCAGATGAAACTATAACATGTACATGCAGTTGTCTACAATACCGGTACTCATAAAATCAGTAATTTATCATACATCCATGAACTGAAACTTATTTACATGTATAATAAACCAGATCAAATGTGAAGAATGCCAATCAAATTCTAATTTCACTAAAAGCTGCACTCTCACAGATATACCACTTTAACAACTTTTTTTATTTTTTGTCTTGGAAAGAGCAAATTTTTGCGTAAATATCTGAAAACCAATGATAAAAAGAGTGCTGACAAAAGATCAGGTCGCGGATTTGCATATTTCCGTTTGAAAATTAATGTTTTATGGCTTAAACATTTACTGACGGTTTAAAAAAAGTGCATAAAACATTAAATTTTTAACTTAAATATATAAATCTGCGATCTGATTTTTTGTCAGCCGTCTTATTTAACTGGTTTCCATGGATTTTCGCAAAAATTGGCTCATTCCAAGACAAAAAATAAAAAAATTGTAAAAACGTTCAATCTGTGAGAGTGCAGCTTTAAATGTAAATCTGATCTTCAAGTCTTAGAGAAAGAGTACAGGTACATACTGTTTTCTCTGACGAGTACAAAATCTAGAGTGTCCATGCTGGCAATGGTGGCTTCAAGGTCGACTGGTACACCCATAACTGACTGCTTCTCAAGGTTGTAGCACTGACCTACAAACAGTGGGGAGGGTCAAACATATCTTGGTAACTTTACAGTATTATCATTTCAGAATAAATTTCCATCTTTAATACCGTAATTATACATCCAAACTATATTCTATTTGAACATTCAATCCACACCTGGAAAGCAAATTATTGAAATAGGTCCAATTTGAAAGTGATTTCCTTGGGTGAATTGTTTGTTTAAATCCATTTGTTTATTCATAACAAATTTCTTTAGAAAAAACATCATTTTTCTGTATTTGTAAGTTTAATACAGCAAAACTTGTCAAAAGAAGTGAAAAATGCTCCTGAAGTGGCATCCAGGCCACAATTTTCTCGAAACTTCTTAAGTCCCTTATAACATGATTAAGCTAAACTCACTATTTTTGTTTTAAAAAAAAATTGTATAATATTTACTTCTTTGAGAGTTTTTATACTTTAGAAAGGAACTATCTATATGTTAATTACATTAAACCATTTTTCATTTATCAAAATTCAATTAAATTATGTATTTTAGCAAATTGAAATAAGCGACTTAAGCCTGTTAAGCTTAAGAAGTTTCGAAAAATTGGGGCCAGTTCATTAGATAATGCAATTACTTATAAATATGCCTACATTCAGGAAGAGGTTTAATATACTATTAGCATATATGCCAGACCTCATGATGGCTGACTTTAGGTGTGAGGGAGTGATGAAGTAAGAGGTAGAGGCCTGGGTATAGGACATGACACATACAAAAGGTTTTGTGTATGATCTTCGAGATGGGTCCTCCTTTCAAAATACATATGCCAAGTTATTCAATGTAAAATCCATCTGTGCATGACAAATTTATGACATGTAAACAGAAAAAGTCGGACGGATGGATGGATGATTTTCATATGCACTCTTTGATGCGACACAATGCCTTCATGTACTGAATACATGTGCCAAGTAATTTTAAAATCCCTTCCAGCATAACAAAGTTAAAACCCAGACACGACCATGCATTTATACTCTATCAATAAACATATATCCAGCATATCATAATGAATAAACTCAAAGTGTGACCTTGAACTTTGTGGTAGGGTTGTAGGTCTTAGAGATGAGACATTGAATTTTTGTACCAAGCACATGTGCCAATTTAATTTAAAACCCCTCTATGCAAAACTACAGCTTAAACACAACCAACTAGACTGTGTGTCCATATATGCAGATTTCCATTATCTTTAACATGTAAGTGTGACCTTGACCTTTGAGATAAGGACATGGGTTTTGCAAGTGACATGCCGTATCCATGTACAAAACACCTTTGCAAACTTATTTTAAAATCCCTTCATGCATATAACAAGTCACTGAGTAATGCTAGCTAGCATCCCCACTGTTGTATGACAGATGAAATAAAATGAGGTGAAGAATCTCCCATTTGCCCTTAGACCATATACAAGCTTCATAAATCTAGCTTGCATATTTCGGGAGATGTCACAGGATCCGGACAGATGGCAAGAGAATAAACCTATAAAACAGTCAAACTAAAAAGGGACATTTTAAAGCTATCTTCAATGCATGTACCTACCAGGTCTAACTTTTATCTTTCTTCGTTTCAGAACCTTTTCCAAAATTTCTTTCATGGTGACGTTTGCGTTTTCTATCTGGAACTTGTTAAAACCTCGATGTGGAATGTTGCTGTATAAATAAAACCAACAAAAATACTTCAGAATGTTCTTTGTTCTACTGACTAAAGTATTTGTTTTCATTTGCTTTTGTAGCATGCATGTTCATTATGGATTATGAAACATGACATTATAATAGATCATCGGAAATAATAAATTCGGCCATTTTTATAACTTTTCAATTAGGTATGTAATAATAAATCAAGCAGCATCTAATGTAAATAGGAGAATTTAACAATGAATCATAACAAATGATGCTGGGCTCAGACTTTTTTAAAACCAAATATTTTGTATTAATATTCATATGTTGTTGTTTTTTCTTCGTCTGTTTAGCTAATACAGCCACATAGTGGAAATTGATCCAAGGATGGTTCAATGGATTATCAGAAACATTAGTCTTAAAAGCTCAATTTTTGTAAATATTCTGTTATTGTTTGGTACCTTAGGTTGAAAGGGTTTTAGGTCCATGCAAGATGTAGTAAATTGCCTTAGAAACTGAGATATATCCAAATGTGACTCACAATTTAAGATCTACAGTATATAGATACAACTTTCATACATACACAGTGACGATGATAGTATTTCTACTTGTATGCGTCGGGACATCTTTTTCAACTAGTGCCAGCTTTGTAAATCCAAACTTTGAGATTGGTTCCCGACTGTCGAGACTGGGAAAATCTGTGTCCACTTCTCCGTCATCTTCTGCTATGTGCAAACAATACATGTCTGTATTCTCACTGAGGAAAAAGAAACACAAGACTTTGGGCATGACAACAATGGTAACAACACTTCATTTGTGTAACAACAGTACAAACAAGAGCTGTCACAGAGACAACGCACTCGACTATTCCGCCGCTTTTCAGTGTAAGGATTGAAAGGTTTTTGCGAAACATGGCTCACTGTAAAATTAGATTAGATTTCAATGCAATACATTATGTAATTGCCGAAATATTAACATAAATGTTGTTACATGCAAAATTTTAACCAGAATTTCTAAGTCCAATAATAAAGGGCCATTTTTTGCAAAATACAGTTATCTAACTTGGTTATTCAAGTAGGTTGGGTGGTTGAGTACCATTGTATAAAGTCTCAATGCAATACATGAAGTAGTTGCTGATATATTAACCTATGTGTGCATACATGCAAAACAGGTAACCAGAATTTCTAAGTCACATAATAAAGGGGCAAAAATTATATAATATGCAGATAGAGTTATCTTTCCTGATTTATTAAGAAGGTTGAATGGTTGTGAGCCTGTGTATAAAGTTTCAATGCAATACATGATGTATTCAAATTTCTATGTCAAATAAAAAGGGCAATAATTTGAATTGAATGCAAACTAGAGTTATCTTATTTGGTTATTTAAGTAGATTGGATGGTTGAGTACCATTGTATAAAGTCTCAATGAAATACATCAACTACCAAGTAGTTGCTGAGATATAAACCTATGTGTGCTTACATGCAAAACCTTAACCAGAGTTTCCAAGTCAAATAATAAAGGCCCATAGTTTGCATTAGTAGGTTAGATAGTTGGGAATACATATCTAAAGTTTTAAAGCAATACATGATGTATTTGCTGAGATATTGACTAAAATGTGGTTACATGCCAAACCTTAACCAGAATTTTTAGTCACATAATAAAGGGCATTTATTTTGCATTAAATGCAAACTAGAGTTATCTTACTTGGTTAATTAAGTTAGTTGGGTACCTGAGTACCATTGTATAAAGTCTCAATGCAATACATCAAGTAGTTGCTGAGATATTAACCTATCTGTGCTTACATGCAAAACCTTAACCAGAATTTCATTAAATGCAAACTAGAGTTATCTAACTTGGTTAATTTAGTAGGTTGGATGGTTGAGTACCATTGTATCAAGTCTCAATGCAATACATGAAGAAGTTGCTGAGATATTAACCTATGTGTGCTTACATGCAAAACCTTAACCAGAATTTCTAAGTCAAATAATAAAGGCTCATTATTTGCATAAAATTCAAATGTCAAGTGTTATCTAACTTCATTAATTTAGTAGGTCAGATAGTTGAGAATACATATGTAAAGTTTCAATGCAATGCATGATGTTTTTATTGAGATAATGACTTAAAGGTGCTTACATGCAAAACTTTAACAAAGGTGTGACGCCGACGACGCTGCCGACGCCGACGCTTGGTGAGTAGTATTGCTCTCATTATTCTTTGAATAGTCGAGCTTATAACCCTAAATTTTGTCCTGATTGCATTTTCAATAGTTTATGCAGTCTAAATATGGAGAAAATAAAATATCTATCTGAATCCATTGTTCAAGAAGGGCTCCATTTACTAAATTACAAATGTTTGATTTCATTTAAGGCCCTTGCAATTAATCCCAAATGTGAGTTTGGTTTGATGTCACCAAGCCGGACAAGTGTGCTTCCTCCCGGTTCTCCAGTTTTCTCCATGTCACAAAACTACACTCTCAAGCAACACTGTGCTAACAACAGTGATTAATATAATGTTCTAATAACTACTTTAACGATCGTTGTTAAATTAAAAAGTTACAACTAAAGTTATCAATCCCCACCAGCTTTTGAACTAAAGTTCCCCATCATCTCTTGAACTAAAGTAAGATACATATCAAAACATAATAATCTTACTGCAGCATTGGTTCCCTCATTTCTATTGTATACTGCCAGCAAATAAGGCCGATAAGGTCCTGAATCTTTGCTGTTGATACCACAACTACAGATATCGGATAGGGGCGATCATCAGGCAGGGCCATCGTAAGGAAAATGTCAATCTTCTTAGTAGCTACGCCAACACTTGCCTGAAAGTTGTTGAAAATAGGTTAAATGTCTGTTACTATTTTATGTATTAAATTTCTGTTTGTATTGTTATATATAAAATCTATCTCCTTTTTTTATTTGACAAGATTCTGTAGAGGAGAAGTGGTCAAATTTTGTGACTCATATAGTATTGTTTTGTTTTCCCGGTTGGCCTCATCCTTTACTAACCTTCATATTTTGTCAAGCGTTTCACAAACAAAATATGTGGTTTCAATATTTTCAATGGAAAAATGTGTCACATAACTTTTTTCTATGAAAGTCATGAAAAATATCAAAACATAGCACAATGGCTATTGTTTCCGCTTCGTAATTTATTTCTTATCAAGTATTTGCAAATTGTTTTTAATAAACAAATTTATTGTGTTTATATACTTGCATTATATAAAGCCCTTTTTTTATCATAGGATAGATTTTAAGCGCCAAATTTGGATTTTGATATTTTGAAAAATTGTGGGGCTAAAAATCAGCCTTCAGGAATTCTTCCTCATTACACATTAAATGTGCTTCGTTAACTATATTTGATAAATAAACGTGCAGTTAATGCGGAAACCGTATTGAAGCCACATTTTTCATTTTGACAAATGCAATTTTGCATCAGGATGAATGCTCATAAACACACTGGTCTGACCTAGATTTTGACCTGAGATGACCAATATTCATACTGTTCAAACCTAGATTTTGACCAGAGATGACTAATATTCAAACTGTTCAAACCTATTCATACTGTTCAAACCTAGTTTTTACCAGAAATTACCCATATATTCATACTGTTCAAACCTAGATTTTGACCAGAGATGGCCCATATTCATACTGTTCAAACCTAGATTTTGACCAGAGATTACCCATATATTCATACTGTTCAAACCTAGTTTTTGACCAGAGATTACCCATAATTATATTCATACTGTTCAAACCTAGTTTTTGACCAGAGATTACCCATATATTCATACTGTTCAAACCTAGTTTTTGACCAGATTACCCATATATTCATACTGTTCAAACCTAGTTTTTGACCAGAGATTACCCATATATTCATACTGTTCAAACCTAGTTTTTACCAGAGATTACCCATATATTCATACTGTTCAAACCTAGTTTTTGACCAGAGATGACCCATATTCATACTGTTCAAACCTAGAATTTGACCAGAGATGACCCATATTCATACTGTTCAAACCTAGTTTTTGACCAGAGATTACCCATATATTCATACTGTTCAAACCTAGATTTTGACCAGAGATGACCCATATTCATACTGTTTAAACCTTGTTTTTTTACCAGAGATGACCCATATTCATACTGTTCAAACCTAGTTTTTGACCAGAGATTACCCATATATTCATACTGTTCAAACCTATTTTTTTACCCGAGATGACCGTAATTCACACTGGTTCGACCTATTTTTTTTCTAAAGTTGATCCATTTTTATAATGTTCAAACCTATTTTTTGACCAGAGATGACCGTTATTCACACAGGTCGGAGTGGTCAAACCTATTTTTTGACTGGAGATGACCCATATTCACACTGATTCAACCTTGTTTTTGACCAGAGATGACCCATATTCACACTGATTCAACCTTGTTTTTGACCAGAGATGACCCATATTCAAACTGATTCAACCTTGTTTTTGACCAGAGATGACCCATATTCACACTGATTCAGCCTTGTTTTTGACCAGAGATGACCATATTCACACTGATTCAACCTTGTTTTTGACCAGAGATGACCCATATTCACACTGATTCAGCCTTGTTTTTGACCAGAGATGACCATATTCACACTGATTCAACCTTGTTTTTGACCAGAGAAGACCATATTCAACACTGATTTAACCTTGTTTTTGACCAGAGATGACCCATATTCAACACTGATTTAACCTTGTTTTTGACCAGAGATGACCCATATTCAACACTGATTTAACCTTGTTTTTGACCAGAGATGACCCATTATAAACACTGATTTAACTTGTTTTTGACCAGAGATGACCCATATTCAACACTGATTTAACCTTGTTTTTGACCAGAGATGACCCATATTCAACACTGATTTAACCTTGTTTTTGACCAGAGATGACCCATATTCAACACTGATTTAACCTTGTTTTTGACCAGAGATGACCCATATTCAACACTGATTCAACCTTGTTTTTGACCAGAAATTTGCCATATTCACAGAGGTCCTAATATCATGCTCAGAAATACTTTGACCAAGTTTTGGATAAAAAGTGTTTTTTTCCTAAAAAAAACCCCTCTGCCCTGTCAATTTTCAACAATGATTTTATCTATACCCCGCAACGTTCTGATGAAAAATCAGGTTAAAAAGGAAATCCACCATCATGTGCCTATTGTTTCTGGGATTATACTACCAAGTTTCATTTGAGCTATGGTCAAGGTTAAAGTGTTTGCACAACAATAAAGAAGCGGACGCCAACAAAAACATTAAGGCTATGACAATGTCTGGACATTTTTCTTTTAAAAACAGATGAGGTCTGATACAAACCTTGCCATCAAATTTTGCATACTCCAGGAAAGGGTTTTCTCCCATCGACGCGCTGGTGTGGAGTTGTTCTGACAACCGTGAAATGCTTGGAAATGAACAGGTTGTTTCTGGGTCAGGTAAGCTTTTCTTCTCAAATAGCTGAGATTTTTCTGTAACTTCAATATTCATTTTTATCACTCAACTGCTTTACTGTATGTATACAAAGTTTCAATGCAATAGGCTTTTATAAACTATATTTACAGAAAAATATTTTTAAGAGGGTCTTGATGTTCCATCAAAAGGCACATATAATTACCAAAAATTACCATTCTGCATGATGAATTCTGAAGCAACATTTCATGAAATTATAATAAACCTTCATATTGGCCATACAAAGGCCAGCAAGGGGACACATATCGCAAAACCTGTCGGATCCACCAGGCAGGACCGTTAAAATATGAGTGGGACTGACCCACCGGCCTAGTGCACTGGCAAAGACTGGTAAAATTTTAACATGCTGGCCAAAACTGGTAAAATTTGAGTGGGAGTGACCCACTGGCCAAGAGCACTGGCCAAGACTGGTACAATTTTAACAGGACTTACCCACTGGCGAAGAGCACTGGCCAAGACTGGTAAAATTTGAGTGGGAGTGACCCACTGGCCAAGAGCATTGGCCAAGACTGGTAAAATTTGAGTGGGAGTGACCCACTGGCCAAGAGCACTGGCCAAGACTGGTACAATTTTAATGGGACTGACCCACTGACGAAAAGCACTGGCCAAGACTGGCAAAATTTGAATGGGACTGACCCACTGGCCAAGACTGTTAAAATTTGAGTGGGAGTGACCCACTGGCCAAGAGCACTGGCCAAGACTGGTACAATTTTAACGGGACTGACCCACTGGCCAAGAGCACTGGCCAAGACTGGTAAAATTTGAGTTGGAGTGACCCACTGGCCAAGAGCACTGGCCAAGACTGGTAACATTTTAACAGGACTGATCCACTGGCCAAGAGCACTGGCCAAGACTGGTAAAATTTGAATGGGACTGACACCCCAAGCAAGACTGGTAAAATTTCAGTAGGACTGATAAAAAAATGGCCACATTAATATTATCAAATATAGTTTATGAAAGCATTATTTACACATGACAATTCTCGACAAATATTAAATAAATCAAACATTTTGGTCTACAGCACCCTTAATGTTCAAAGGTGACCATGTTATACAGAGGTTACTTGATCAATGCAGAAGCTAAATTTAGACTCAATAGTTAGAAATTCATTTGTGTCAATGAATGAAACAAGAGCTGTCACATTATGTGACGAATGCCCCCGAATGTGACATTGACCTATGAACAAGGTCAGTACATGAAAAGTTAAAGATCAAACAAATACATATGGCAAGTTATTTTAAATTGCCTCTGAACATAAAAAATACCAACCATACTTGACAACCAACATTCTGATGTCCTTATATTCAGCATTCCATTGTGAATAAACACTAAGTGTATCGTTCACCTTAGAGGTAGGGACATGGTTCTTGCACGCGACACGTCGTCTTGGTATGTCGAACACATGTGCCAAGTTATTTTAAATTTTGTCCATACAAGGGGAAGTTACAGCCTGGACACGACAACCTATACTCTATGTCCTTATATGCAGCATTCCATTGTGAATAAACACTAAGTGTGACCTTGACCTAAGAGGTAGGGACACGGGCCTTGCACGTGACACGTCGTCTTGGTATGTCGAACACATGTGGCTAGTTATTTTAAAATCTGTCCATACATGGGCAAGTTACAGCCTGGACAAGACAACCTATACTCTATGTCCTTATATGCAGCATTCCATTGTGAATAAACACTAAGTGTGACCTTGACCTTAGAGGTAGGGACACGGTTCTTGCACGCGACACGTCGTCTTGGTATGCCGAACACATGTGGCAAGTTATTTTAAAATCTGTCCATACAAGGGAAAGTTACAGCCCGGACACGACAACCTATACTCTATGTCCTTATATGCAGCATTCAATTGTGAATAAACTCCTAAGTGTGACCTTGACCTAAAAGGTAGAGACACGGGTCTTGCACGTGACAAGTCGTCTTGGTATGCCGAACACATGTGGCAAGTTATTTTAAAATCTGTCCATACAAGCCGGACACGAGTTATTGAGCTGGACACATGGACGGACGGAAGGACGGACGGAGTGATTTTAATATGCCCACCTTCGGGGGCATAAAAAAAAGCATCTAGTAAAGATATCAAACGCTAAGGCTCTCTAGTTGCAGGACATAACTAAAATACAAACTGCCAGAGTTAAGGGACTCACATGCTGTTCATCTCTTTTCATAGTAAACATATGTACCAAATTCCATGTGTATTACATGATACTGTTTGATATCATAAAAATGAGGATGATAACAAGGATATGGAAAGCTAATTAAACCTTAAGGCTATGATTCATAAAAGTAAAGCATCAGGTTTCAATCTAAAAATAAATAAAAATAAACAAACGAAAGGGTTACTCTCTTTTTGGTTAATCAAATGCAGTTTTCTTTGATTCATTATCATTTTAATTGAAGAAAAGTGTTAAGTGATTCATAATCCTAACATCAGTTCATCTCAACAAAGTATCTATTGGGCATGGCTTTAATAACATTTTTGAAAAATTATGTGCTGATTTGATCAGAATTTTGTTTAAGGCTACAAAGTTATTACCAAAATCATTGTTAACTTTTGAAGATGCAATATTTCATGATGTGTTCCTAAATAGGGCTTTAGCCAAAAAGAGTTCCCTGTCCTCATTTGGTATAATTTTTGTTAGGGTTTGAGTGAAATAATTATTATATTATAGATTAGGGTGCACCCTGTCCCTTCTTGTTAGCACTCTTCTTCCCTCATGGAGACCAGCATGTGCACCCCCCTGCCTTCATAGAAATAAATGCTTAAGATTATCAGTTACTGATTTTTGTTTAAACCTTAAAATATTATTATGAATTCATACAAACATGACATACACATATATTTGGCAGTTTACACCTCATATTACTTCACTGAAGCAAATTTTCGAATCCTTTCTGTGTGAAAAATCGTAATGTTCAAATTCTTCTCAGCAGGACACAATGCCCTATTTCTCCCTTGTTATGCATCCTTGTCCTTTTTTAAACTTGGCTTATGATGAAATTAAAGTACATGGACAGCAGATGAAACTGTTGCCATCAATCTTAGATTGTTAGAAAAAACTTTCCAGAGCAGTAGAAAATTAGAAAGTTGTAAACTGTCAGAAAGTTATCTTATATCATGCTTACCATCAAAGTCAACATTTGTATCTTTCCATGTGATATTTTTCACCCGTGACTGATTCCGTTTCTCCTTCTTCATCCTTTCTAAGCGCTGGGACGTGTTTGACCTTCTCCGATGGGCACCTTTCAGAATCATTTTAAAGAGGAATAATATTATGATCTTTTGACAATTTTTAAAGGGGCTGTCTCACGTATGATAAAATAGCGAAAAAAAGAGAATTGTCGACAACTGACATAAACTTGGCATCGATGTGTACAATGCATTGAAACTTACCAACTGAAGTACCACATAGTTTACAATTTATTTAAGTTTAGCAGTTGGGTAAGTCTACCAGGTAGAATTCATTCCTTGTGCGTGCTTGGCTAGTCGGTGTTATCTTGTGATATTACCGAGGTAGGTGTTTAGCTTAATTATGTCACCTGATTAGAATAAGCCTTTGTAGCTTAGTGAGTAAGACGCTGGACTTCAATTTTGGCGACGCGGGTTCAAATCCGGTCTCCGACACAATTTTTTTTTTACATTTTGGTACTTTTTTTTACAATTATGATATCAAAGCGTAACACATTTTATAAGATAATTGTCCTGAGATTCATTACAGAAAAAAACTTTTTTTGGTGCCAATCTATGACACAGTCCCTTGTGTTTATTTAAACACCACTTACTGTAGTCAAAGAATTGCAGAATATCACAGGAATCTGATATCTCTTACCAGAGTCCATGTCTGGCAAAATATCATAGAAATCTGACATCTCTTACCGTAGTCCATGTCTGGCATAATATCATAGAAAACTGGCATCACTTACCGTAGTCTATGTCTGGCAGAATATCATAGGAATCTGACACCTCTTACCGTAGTCCATGTCTGGCAGAATATCATAGGAATTTGACACCACTTACCGTAGTCCATGTCTGACAGAATATCATAGCAATTTGACACCACTTACCGTAGTCCATGTCTGGCAGAATATCATAGGAATTTGACACCTCTTACCGCAGTCCATGTCTGGCAGAATATCATAGGAATTTGACACCTCTTACCGCAGTCCATGTCTGGCACAATATCATAGGAATTTGACACCACTTACCGTAGTCCATGTCTGGCACAATATCATAGGAATTTGACATCTCTTACCGTAGTCCATGTCTGGCAGAATATCATAGGAATTTGACACCTCTTACCGCAGTCCATGTCTGGCACAATATCATAGGAATCTGACACCACTTACCGTAGTCCATGTCTGGCACAATATCATAGAAATCTGACATCTCTTACCGTAGTCCATGTCTGGCACAATATCATAGGAATTTGACATCTCTTACCGTAGTCCATGTCTGGCATAATATCATAGAAAACTGGCATCACTTACCGTAGTCTATGTCTGGCAGAATATCATAGGAATCTGACACCTCTTACCGTAGTCCATGTCTGGCAGAATATCATAGGAATCTGACACCACTTACCGTAGTCCATGTCTGGCACAATATCATAGGAATTTGACATCTCTTACCGTAGTCCATGTCTGGCACAATATCATAGGAATTTGACACCACTTACCGTAGTCCATGTCTGACAGAATATCATAGGAATTTGACACCTCTTACCGTAGTCCATGTCTGGCACAATATCATAGGAATTTGACACCTCTTACCGTAGTCCATGTCTGGCACAATATCATAGGAATCTGACACCCCTTACCGTAGTCCATGTCTGGCACAATATCATAGGAATCTGACACCTCTTACCGTAGTCCATGTCTGGCACAATATCATAGGAATCTGACACCACTTACCTTAGTCTATGTCTGGCAGAATATCATAGGAATCTGACACCTCTTACCGTAGTCCATGTCTGGCAAAATATCATAGGAATCTGACACCTCTTACCGTAGTCCATGTCTGGCACAATATCATAGGAATTTGACACCTCTTACCGTAGTCCATGTCTGGCAGAATATCATAGGAATTTGACACCACTTACCGTAGTCCATGTCTGGCACAATATCATAGGAATCTGACACCTCTTACCGTAGTCCATGTCTGACAGAATATCATAGGAATCTGACACCTCTTACCGTAGTCCATGTCTGGCACAATATCATAGGAATCTGACACCTCTTACCGTAGTCCATGTCTGGCACAATATCATAGGAATCTGACACCTCTTACCGTAGTCCATGTCTGGCACAATATCATAGGAATCTGACACCTCTTACCGTAGTCCATGTCTGGCAGAATATCATAGGAATCTGACACCTCTTACCGTAGTCCATGTCTGGCACAATATCATAGGAATCTGACACCTCTTACCGTAGTCCATGTCTGGCACAATATCATAGGAATCTGACACCACTTACCGCAGTCCATGTCTGGCAGAATTTCATAGGAATCTGACACCACTTACCGCAGTCCATGTCTGGCACAATATCATAGGAATTTGACACCTCTTACCGTAGTCCATGTCTGGCAGAATTTCATAGGAATTTGACACCACTTACCGCAGTCCATGTCTGGCACAATATCATAGGAATTTGACACCTCATACCGTAGTCCATGTCTGGCAGAATATCATAGGAATCTGACACCTCTTACCGTAGTCCATGTCTGGCAGAATATCATAGAAATCTGACACCTCTTACCGTAGTCCATGTCTGGCAGAATATCATAGAAATCTGACACCTCTTACCGTAGTCCATGTCTGGCACAATATCATAGAAATCTGACACCTCTTACCGTAGTCCATGTCTGGCACAATATCATAGGAATTTGACACCTCTTACCGTAGTCCATGTCTGGCAAAATATCATAGAAATCTGACATCTCTTACCGTAGTCCATGTCTGGCATAATATCATAGAAAACTGGCATCACTTACCGTAGTCTATGTCTGGCAGAATATCATAGGAATTTGACACCTCTTACCGCAGTCCATGTCTGGCACAATATTATAGGAATTTGACATCTCTTACCGTAGTCCATGTCTGGCACAATAATATAGGAATTTGACATCTCTTACCGCAGTCCATGTCTGGCATAATATCATAGGAATTTGACACCACTTACCGTAGTCCATGTCTGGCACAATATCATAGGAATCTGACACCTCTTACCGTAGTCCATGTCTGGCAGAATATCATAGGAATCTGACATCTCTTACCGTAGTCCATGTCTGGCACAATATCATAGGAATTTGACACCACTTACCGTAGTCCATGTCTGGCAGAATTTCATAGGAATTTGACACCTCTTACCGTAGTCCATGTCTGGCAGAATATCATAGGAATTTGACACCTCTTACCGTAGTCCATGTCTGGCACAATATCATAGGAATCTGACATCTCTTACCGTAGTCCATGTCTGGCACAATATCATAGGAATTTGACACCACTTACCGTAGTCCATGTCTGGCACAATATCATAGGAATTTGACATCTCTTACCGTAGTCCATGTCTGGCACAATATCATAGGAATCTGACATCTCTTACCGTAGTCCATGTCTGGCACAATATCATAGGAATCTGACACCACTTACCGTAGTCCATGTCTGGCACAATATCATAGAAATCTGACACCTCTTACCGTAGTCCATGTCTGGCACAATATCATAGGAATCTGACACCTCTTACCGTAGTCCATGTCTGGCACAATATCATAGAAATCTGACACCACTTACCGTAGTCCATGTCTGGCACAATATCATAGGAATCTGACACCTCTTACCGTAGTCCATGTCTGGCACAATATCATAGGAATCTGACACCACTTACCGTAGTCCATGTCTGGCACAATATCATAGAAATCTGACACCTCTTACCGTAGTCCATGTCTGGCACAATATCATAGGAATCTGACATCTCTTACCGTAGTCCATGTCTGGCACAATATCATAGAAATCTGACATCTCTTACCGTAGTCCATGTCTGGCAGAATATCATAGGAATTTGACATCTCGCTGTCTGATGATTCCATTCCACTATCACTAGTGTATGCACCAGATCTATAAGGGAAATTTCAAAAAACCAATGTAAGAACAATATATGGTAACACTACAGTAAGTTACACCAGGTACATATTGAGAAGATGCTATCTATGCTTTCACTGTAAGTAAACTGATGCCTTAGTTTGACAGCATGCATGTCATCTTGTATAAATCATAATTATTGAGAATAATGATATAAAGCAATGATGTTTGAGGGACTGGATATTGTTGTGGACTGGCCATAGAATTGACCTCAACTTTTTTCTTCAAAAAAAAACAAGCTAAAATTTCAAACCTGTTCTTCTCATCATCAACATCTATAATCATCTCACACATGCCAGTATCATCACTTGTGATGAAGGAATTTCTTATATGAGAGATAAGAAACTCTCTATTATCCATCATCGCCATGGCTGTAGCAGTAAGTTATTCTGAAATAAATAAGTCAAACATTTATTAGGTCACTGAAAAGGCAAACATTGCCATCAAGTTAAGATCCAGGTCTTCTATTTAAGCGAATGGACACAGTCCAACTTGTAAAAGAAATGTATATTAATTATATATATATATATTATATTTCAGCATTAGATGAAAGAATCTTTGAGAGTCCTTATTCTTGTATGTAGAGTTTTTTTGTTGATCATTTCTTTTGTATCTACTACAATATATGCAGCAGATATCATCATTCGAAATATTAAAGGCTAAATGCAAAAATATGTGTTAGTGCTCAAACATCAACATTTTTTTCATTAACAATCAATCATAAATCAGCTTTTTATTGTATCTGTAGATTGCATGGGAGAGAACCAGCCACCCAGTTATCTCAGGTGGTTAGAGTGTTATGCTAGTGTTCAGGCAGCCGTGGGTTTGAGCCCAACAACATGAGCACTTTTCCTCCCAGGATTTCTTTACTGGTGTCAGAAGTAAAAGGCAAGAGTGCCTAGATTGGCCTTAAAGGTTAATGGGGGAGGTGTGCTTTGTGTGTGAGTGCGTGCGTGCGTGTGTGTGTGTGTAAGCACCAGCAACTCGGTTGGCTCAGTTGGTTAGAGCTTTGCGTTTGTGTTTAAGACAGCCTTCCCTGGTTTGAGTGAACCTTTTCTCCCAGGGTTACTTAATCTCTGACATTGTTAGTAATATCAAGCTGGATTACCAAGATTTGGCCACGTTCATTTAAATGTCCCGATTAATTCAAGTGACACTCTTATTCAAAATCAATACATACACATATAAAACAAACATATTAAATTTTGAGTGATAAACCTCTAACTACTTACTAAATAATGCATCTATGGAAACTATTAATTACTGATAACAAGATTGTCACCATGTATTTAATGACTGAAAACGCAAAAATATAAAATGATTGGTGGATGCTAAAAGATTTACTGTGATCTACTATTGTGACATAAGGCTAGTCATTCTAAAATGCGGTCCAGGCTTTTTTTTAATGATGGTTAGACTATCATTTAAAAAAAGCCTGGACGGCATTTTAGAATGACTAGACATAAGCCTAGAAATACGTGTGTTCTACACATGTATTTCTGTCAAATTAAACTCAGTATCCTTCATAAATACCATTGTTTTCGACATTTATCCTTTTTGTAAATTAAAATAATTGTTTTAATTGTGGTAAGTTTTATTTGAGAGTAAGAGCGCATCTTTCATAATTTCTGGACCCAATTTCTGTCTCTTCTGCAAGAAGTCTAGTTGTTACCAAATAATGGTTGTCTGTAACCTTAAAGGCTTAGAACTGTTACACTAAACAGGCAATTTTGCTGTGAACTACAAAACTTGTGTAACAGAAGCATTTAAATATTAAAAATCATGTTACATTTTATGTGAAAAATATGCTTTGTGAGTTAAGTTATGGATTAACGATATATTTTATCTAATTTGCTTACTTCCTGAAGGAGCTCTTCAAATGAAGACACGTTCACTACAATTCTCCGGTTAAGAAATTACTTTTACCTCGGAGGAAAAGTCCTGGTAGTGTGTGAGATTTATTTACGTTTAAAATAAAGCATTTACCATATTTTACCATTCTTTAAAATTACTGTAGACAATAAGTGAACACGTTTGCATTGTTTTAAAAAAGATTTATGTTCCTTAGTGTTCAAGAAACTGTTACGTATGGGTTTGTTTTTCGTACACTGTCGATTCGTACCATGTGTATATTCGTACCAAACATGATCACTGTTCAGGACTTAAATTCAATATTTGTCTTGTACGACAAACATGCTGATTTTGAGTATATGAAACATTAATAATACTATATAAGCAGATAAAATTTATTAAACAAATAAAATTTAAATAGAATGATCGTCAGTCAACTTGTTTGAAGTATTTCTGGCTTCCACTTTTGACTCAATCAATATTGTATATACAGGGATTAAAAGTATTTGAATCAAGTGCCCTAAATAAATATACAGTGAGCAATTAAAACTTGTTATCAATTATAACCTTATTCAATACTCACTTCAATGATTTGCAGAAAGGCGTGATTTATGGTAGTTTAAATAATAGACATGTTAAACAGGATTCTTCTAATCCCTAATGTGTAAATGGGTTTGTGCAAAAACACGGGGATTTTGAAAAGAATATTGAGATGGTATTTAGAAAAGGATTTTATGTTTGAAATAGATAATTAAATAAAGGGTTATATTTTGACATGTTTTACTATGCAGGTGCAAAGATATTTTGCACAAAACAAGCATTAAATGCATTAAAACACAGAATTTACCTTTTCAATAAAACGAAACTTGACTGACACAGACAACAATTATCCCAATCGTCACAACTCCGCCATCTCAGGCAAGCTTCGAGATGGACCTCGTAAATACAATCATAACTACTCAGCCATGGCCGAAGTATTCCGATTGTTGTAAAATGGTGAACCGCAGCCTTGCAGGTGCCCGTCACATACATGTTGTTATGTTTTGTATGAAATGAAAAGACAACAACATCAAAGTCATAATAATCCTTGGATATTTTTTTTGTGCCAAATATAAAATAACATTGCATGGTAATATGTCTTGTTTTTATGTTTTTTTTTATATATCTAGACGCAATATGCTTTAAACCCTGAATCCTGATCGGAGTAACTACCTTCTTTTGGTACAAAACAATTTGTACATGAAGGATTTGCCATATTGAAAATCGTAAAAATATCTGTCAACGTACAATTATTTGCACTATGATTTATGGCAGTCAAAGATGAAAGTACCTTAAACTTAAAAACTAAAATAATGATAATTTTTTTGTTTAAATTGTTATTATTATAAATGAATATTTCACAACATCGGAAAAGTAAGACAAATATTGAACCTGCTCAGTAATTGTATTGAAATATCCTGATTCAGATGCAATTGAGAGATGAATTTGCTGCCCAAGGAACATCAGGAGTTTGTGAAACCAGAATACTGGGAAAAATTCTTCAAAAAGCGGGGAACAAGAGCATTTGAATGGTATTATAGCATAATTTTAAGCTGACTTGTATGAAAATCCTATACAGTGATTTTTTCTTGGCTATTTTTGGGGCTGAATATTGGCTCTTTCCACTCATCAAGAATTTGTTCAACTTTAATTACTTCTGTTTATCACAGGTATGGTGAATACCCTGAATTGTGTGGGGTGTTACACAAATACATCAAACCCAAGGACAATCTCCTGGTGATTGGATGCGGAAATTCAAAGCTGAGTGCTGATTTGTACGATGTCAGCTATAGAAATATTACCAACATTGACATCAGCGATACGGTTATTCGACAGATGAAAGATCAGAATGAGAAAGATAGGCCGGATATGAAGTTCTTGAAAATGGATGTTCTAAATGTAAGAAAATTAATTGACTTCTATACACAAATTTACTTTAAGGTGACTATAAATTAATTGCTAGAGTTTCATCCTTGCTGCCCCATTTTTCTGCTGCACCATAAATTTATTGACTTATATAAAATTGCAGAACTAGGGTCTGTATTTGCGTATCTGTCCGGTACTGTCCGGGAACGGTGTTGATTCATACCTACGGTGTCGATGTATAACATTCACATGTATCTAAAATAGGAGATTAGATGCAATCATATTTTAATAGTGGTCAGTCTAGACAAACGTGTATATGGTCCCTTATGCAATAAGAAAGCTCATGAGCACATCAACAGTGATCAAAAAAAAAATGTCATGCCCCCCCTCATTAAAAAAAGGGATGAAAATCTAACAATTCATTTATATTGGCCTAAATATTGTATTTCCTAAGCGATGTGAAGGGCGTGAGTCAAATTTAACGGCTTTGTGAACAAATTATGATCCAAATATTTGTTGTTTATGGTAGACTACAATAGGAATAGGCATAGTACAATAGGGCTGTTGGTTTGAGCAAGATGGTTTAAGAAGGGTGCTGCCCAATGTCTTCGTTTGGTTAATTCCTCCGCACTCTTTTTGCTTAGAAAGAATATAATACTTCATCAGATATTCTCTTGTTTTGTTTAGAAAACTTTTGTATGATTATAAATGCACGCATACAAACCTCACTCATTTGGCTGTTGAAACAAAAAAGATAATTTCATAATCATATATTTGTGTTATTCACAGCACAACATATTGTGCTCTTTTCTTCCAAAACACCATGCCTTTTCTACAGCTCCCTGCCCTTTTTAAAATCTGGCTTAAAGCTTACAATCATGGTTTATAAGAGGCTTCATCAGTTGGGCTTGAGCAAGAATGGTGGGAAATATGATGTTTACAACTGAGTAAGTATTCTCAGGATACATTTTCAAATGGGGATTTTCAAAAATAAAGTCTTTGCAGTCCAAGAAATAGAATTAAGGTTCAGTTGTTAGTCACAAAGCTACATATATATATTTTCATGGTATTTTGTCCTATGCTTTTCATATAGGAACATGTTTTACATTCAGTTGGTACATTTCAGATTGAGTTTCCCAACAGTGTAAAACAACAGTACAAAAATCATTTAGTCACAAACAAGGATTATTAATTGCTGACATCAGTCTGACAGCTTATTTGATTGTATTTTGCCTTGCGTTCGAACACTTAAACTAGGTAAATAACTGATTTAGTTTCGGATTGCTTTGATTTTCATCCAAAGGACAAAAACAGGCCCCAAAACACAAAAATACTTAAGTCAAATCTAGATCCCAATCTCAACCTGTTTTATCATATAACATCAAAAGCTACCTTTAAAGAGCGCATTCTAACATAGAATATGTTGATTTATATCTTTGGTCAAGATTTCACTGGAAAAATAATCAACAGCCAAAAAGTATTTGAGTACAACTCAAGGATATTTTTTTGCTCCATAATTATTCTTTCTTTGAAGTATTGACTTTTTTTTAGCAAAACATTGCAATAAAGAAGTATGTTTTTAAAAAAGTATAAACACATGCAAGATTTTAAATCATAATGTGCTTTTATGTGGTAAAATGAGTTGAGTCTGAGATTGAGATTTGACTTACAATGTAAGTATTTTTGTGAAATTTGGGCCAGGTATTTTCTGTTGTCCCCAGCAAAAAAATAAGTGTGCTGATTTTCATGGTGCAGTACAACTGCGATCGCTCGAGATCGCCAGGGACCAAGCCAAATCCTCGAGTGACTGATGTTTCGAATGACCCGATTATCAATCGTTCGGGAAAAAGTGTGAAATTATGTCCTCGAGGGAGCCATAAGGTTTTGTGCACGATTTGTGTACTTGGGACCAAGGATATTGCTCGACTGCTCGACATAACTAGGTTTCGATACAGCGTGGGTATATTTTATATGAAAATAAAAGGAAAAAAGTTCCGGACCAAGCTCCGACCTCGAGGGAACGCCGGTTTTGAACGACCGCTTGTTTGAGGGAACGCAGTTTCACTGTATTTTCTCTTGCACCTTCTGTAACACAAACTCCCAAGCGTGAACTTCATTTGGAGATTTCACAATACAGGTTCCAATGACCCTTCACTTTAAAACATATTTAATAATCAAATTTTCAGATGGAATTTTATGACGGCGAATATTCTGTAGTCCTTGACAAGGGTACTCTGGATGCTCTCATGGTGGATGAAAGTGACAAAGTTGTGGCTGATATTGATCAGATGTTCTCGGAAATTGATCGTGTCATCAAGCTCATGGGGAGATATATCTGCATCTCCCTGCTACAAGAACACATCCTTAGGAAGATTGTTAGATATTTTTCTGAAAGGTAATAAGTGGGACTTTTAGCTTGTCATTGCTAATATATAGGCATTGTGAACGCCATGGTGTCAAGGGCGGTCAGTGCACAAACTTGGACTCATAAACCCCAAGGCCTATAATTCAAGAGTTAGCTCTGGCTTAAAATGACACTCTTATTTAATATATATACATACACATGTATAAAGAACATAAATTTTGACTGATAAACCTTTAACTACTTATTAAATAATGCATTTATGGAAAGTATTAAATACTGATAACAAGATTAATTGTAACCGTGTATTTAATAGCTGAAAACACAAAAATATTAAATGATTGGTGGTGAATGCTTATAGATTTACTGTGATCTTAGCTATAATCTCAAAAAGAAGAAATACTGTTTTTTTTGCACATTTCTTTCAAATTAAACTCTATATGAACAATTGTTTGCAACATTAATTAATTCTTTTTTGAATATTAAAACAATAGTATTAATTGTGAGAAATCTTATTGGGGAGTAATAGTGCATCTTTAAATTATTGTTTAATTATGTCACTTTTTAAAAAAAAACCTCTCTGTGACACTTTTTATTGTTTTAACTTCATATACAACTCGATTTGCTAATTAATACATTTAATCATTGTTACTCTGAACACTAGGTACAGAAATTTATTATTATTTCAAATATATATATATTCAGTCTCGATTTTATTTCATCTTTGTTTAATTCTAATTTCCATCAATAAACCAAAATCGCTATTTCAAATTATCTCTATTTCAAAGTCAGATTTATCTATCATTGTTTCAAACTTGGTCATCTCATGCTGCCATAGTACGCAACGGTCCACTTCCAGTAATTCCTTTAATAAAAGTGGTTCCATGTAGAACTTGCCATGGCCATCTCCTCAGAAACCACTGGTCTGATTTTAAAACAAGTTAACAGAAATGTTCCTTTGGTGACCCTCTATCAAAATCCTTCACCCTATGTTGATTGGTAAAAAGAATGGCGGCCAGAGACTACTTTTTACTATAATTATGTCTTTATGGAAGACTTTGAAAATCTTCTCTTCAGAAACTATTGGCTCAATTTCAAAATAGTTGTACAGAATTGTTCATACAGAGACCCTTTGTGACCCTTTATCAAATTCTCTCGACCTATGTTGCCACTGGGGCTACTTTTCAATATATGTCTGTATGAAAATCTCTTCTGAAACTATTGACCTAATTTCAAATTATTTTCACAGGAATGAACCTGTTACATTTTTTTGCTTCGTTAAACGATCATTGAAGATAACATCTTTAAACTTCATGAACTAATTCACAGTAACATTGTGCTGTAAGAGTTATGGCCCTTCGTCACTTTTTAAACAAATGCCTGAACTTCTTTTCTTTACAGAAGCTGGGCTGTGCGTATCCACAAGATAAATACGGACAATTCAGAGGGCTCCGAAAAAGATTTCAACATGCCGGTGTTTGCTGTTGTGTGTACAAAGTTCAAGAAGAACCCTCAACTTCCACAGGTTGGTGAGGTTTTGGCCCCCTTATAAACTAATCATTGTGATGCTTGTTTGCCCATCTTGACTTGTATCTTTTTCAAAGAAACAAAAGTTGAGGTATTGTCATAGGCTTGGGGTTGTTTGTGTACTGTTGGCATCGAAGTCATTGGTGTGCATACACTTTCACCTTAGTAATAACTCAAAAAGCATTTAAGATATTCAATGAAAGTTATAACACTTGTTGCCGGGAGTCTTGTTTCACAATCCACAATCGTTGTAAAATTAAATAAATTAAATTGAACTAAAATTATATTACTTTCAAACAAATAATTTCATATGAACCAAAATGACATTGTTTTACCAGGCATCAACATTTAACATTAAGGTTAATGGAGTTATCAGAGAGCCTATTTGTGGGTCGGAGACAGTGAGCCATGCAGTGCAAGGGGGGCATTGGTGTAAACTTATTTATGTTTGAATATTGTATGTAATGATTGTAAAACAAGTTATTTCAACTTATATTAATCCCTCTCATTGGCACAATGTTGCGCGAGAGTGTGGTCTTGTGTTTTGGGGGAAACCCGAATACCCGGAGAAAACCCATTTGTCTGGCATGGTGACCACAAACGAAACTCACATGCGCCAAGGCCGGGTATCGAACCTAGGTCGCCTAGGTGAGAAGCGAGTGCACTAACCACTGAGCTAATCGGACACACGGAGGCATTAACATCATTGCACAATACATTGTTGTCAATTAACAGTTTCAATCAATCCGAGACAGCTGTTTTCATGCTATGGATGTAATTTTGACAGATTTCCCTTCCAGGATTTCTTGTTCAAGAACATGTGCATTGAACAAGTTTGCATAATTTACCACACTAGTGTAACAAACTGGTACACAAACAAATTCAATTGTATCTATTTAATATACTTTTTTTCAGATTCTGGAAGTCTGTAACCATGAAGATAAGACAGAGAGGTTGCCCGGTGTGGCAGAGCTGGTATCAGCTGTTCAACAGTTACAATACTTTGCTGTTGTAAGGCAGAGAATAAGTCAAAGGTTTGTGACCCTGTTATAAATATAAATAAATGTTTGTGACGCAGTGATCGAACTTGGTCAACAGTTAGTGACCTAATTTTATAAATAAGTCCAAGGTTTGTAACCCAGTTGAAGAAATAAATCAAAGGTTTGTGACATAGTTATCGAAATTGGTTAAAGGTTTGTGACTCAATTAAAGAAATAAATCAAAGTTTTGTGACCTAGTTATAGAAATTGGTGAATGGTTAGTGACCTTATAAGTCAAAGGTTTGTGACCTAGTAATAGAAATTGGTTAAAGGTTTGTGACTCAATTATAGAAATAAATCAAAGTTTTGTGACTTAGTTATAGAAATAAATCAAAGTTTTGTGACCTAGTTATAGAAATTGGTGAAAGGTTAGTGACCTAATAAGTCAAAGGTTTGTGACCTAGTTATAGAAATAAATCAAAGTTTTGTGACCTAGTTATAGAAATAAATCAAAGTTTTGTGACCTAGTTATAGAAATTGGTGAAAGGTTAGTGACCTAATAAGTCAAAGGTTTGTGACCTAGTTATAGAAAATGGTGAAAGGTTAGTGACCTTGTAAGTCAAAGGTTTGTGACCTAGTTATGGAAATTAGTGAAAGGTTAGTGACCTTGTAAGTCAAAGGTTTGTGGCTAAGTTATAGAAATAAATCAATGTTTTGTGTCATAGTTATAGAAATTAGTCAAAGGTCAGTGACCTAGTTATAGAAATTGGTCAAAGGTTTGTGTCATAGTTATAGTGGGTTAATTCCTACAACAGTTGGCTAAAGACTTTGCGGTGTGTTGACCTAGTTATAGAAATGAGTAAAAGTTTGTGATGTAGTTATAGAAATAAGATTACAGAAAAGAGTCAAGGTTTTGTGACACAAAAATAGGTGTATATGTGGGGAAGTTCAGTATATGTAAAAGCCATAATGCTATTATTCCTATTTTCAAAATAGTAGCCTTTTTGGGCAATGAAAGTAAACTGCAATTTTTCAAGCCAATATAACTTTATTTTCTAGTTTTAATATGTGCATTATTATTAATTCAGGAAGGTTACGGAAGAGCAACTCCAGCTAGCATTGTACAGCAACAGCGCGGCTACACCACGATATACTCTGACCATGGTGGATTCTGCTTCAAAGCAGCATGGACAGTTTGCAATATTCATTGTACCGCAGGGCAGGTAAAGTAACAGAAAAATGTTGTTGTGGAAATTGAAAAGATGGGAGCAGAAAACATTCTTTTTGCTCCTGAATCTAAAATCACTGAAGAAATATTTTGCTTTTACCTCTAAATTTATACACATTGTCTCCTAGTTTCTTATCTCACCAGCATAAATATAATCTATAAAGCATCATGAACGATCAGCCACTTCCAGTTTAGCTATGGGCAGGTGATGCCTATATACTTTTTATAGAGAATATCATTGTAATATTTACAGCTTCTCTCATGCTCCGTGTTAAACACTAACAGTTTTTGAGCAGCAATCCATCGATATACCCTGACTTACAATCTAAGGAGTACAAGTTAAAACCAAGGAGACCAACTCATGATGAAAATATTGTTGACAAAGATATAGGAATTATATAATGCGAATTAACTTCAAATGTTTTACATTTAGCTTCAAACAAGATAGAATGTTTTACATTTTCAGAAACTCAAAAGAGTACATAAAACTTCAAAATATTATTGATTGTTACTGTCATCCTTTGCCTGAAGTAGGATTCTGACCGACTCCTAAGCCCCAAAGTCTGGGCGTCCATTCCATAATGAAGGTATTACAGACTCTTAGAATCCCTTTAGTTCCGAACACTGATGCTGTAATCTGTGATTTTTATGTTTTTGTGTTTCATGTTGATTGTCTGTTATCTACATGTCTATAAACATCAAGTTCTCAGTAAGCTTTATTCTGCACACCGCTTAGGCATTTCTGGTGAACTCTATCTGGCACCCCCATGCTAGATGAGTCACATGCTGTTACCCAATACTTTTTATTTCTTTTATTAAATACTTTATGTAAGAATAATTATGATATTTTAATATATGATTTCAATAAATTTTAAAAAATACAGAAATAGAGCGCGACTTATACTTACATCATAGGAGAAAGAGTAGCTTCTCCGTAGGAGTCCCTACGGGAACCCCATGATGTAAGTATAAGTCGCGCTCTATACTAGAATGTCCTTTCACCCGGTACATCCAACCTCCAACTCCTGCGAATGTTATTGTTTACATTAAGTATCTAGGTCATGTTTATTTACATTTGATAAGTAGGTTATGTTTATTTACGTTTATTAAGTAGGTTATGTTTATTTACGTTTATTAAGTAGGTTATGTTTATTTACGTTTATTAAGTAGGTTATGTTTATTTACATGGAGTTTGTTTATACCTTTGCTTGACATTTTGTAAAGGTATTCTTTCATAAGAAAGTTTGTTTTGGTTTTTATTTTATTTTACAACAACAACAACTACAGTTATGCAGAATTGTATACATCTAACAGAGAAAGATTATTGCAACCGATAAACTTGTACAGACGGCAACGACGAAGGTATCGACATGCCCGATACCATGGTGGAGACAAGCAACTCTCGGCGTATCCAAAGTCGGACCTTGTCAGAACCCATCAACGATTCGGAGTCGATGCAATGAAGATAATCACCATGGACTTGACCCGGACTGCAGAAAATCATCAGATACTGAACATCAACGCACCCGTTCCCAAGACCAACAGAATTAAACCGTTTCAGATGAGGACCGCCAGGACGATAAACTATTGGCCAAAGATGATGGCAGCCTACCTAAACTACTACGAAAAATATGAGTTTTTGGACCTGACGGTAGATGTACACAATTTTAACAAGAGAGATACCATCAGCTACGGCTACGTGCCTAGCGCTCAACAACTCATGGTCAGCAACGTCGAGGCCATTACTTACGATCAACTAGACTTCCACTACGTACGGGACTACAATGGACAAACGGCCGGCTCCTCGTCCAAGAATAACATATGGAACCTGCTGGACCATTACCTAAACACGACGGAGGTTAACCACGATCTCTAGCTAGCTATACGGAGGATCATCGGCAAACCTAAGAGGAAACAGTTCTCTGCGCAAATCTGGGCCATCGTGGACGACTTTCCCAATACCAACCTGATCCTGGCGTCGGAGGACCACTTCTCTGTCCGCGACTATTTCAACCGCATCAAAGTTCACGCATCGGGCATCGAGGAGATCAAGACGCACATGGTGTGGGACGAATGCATGGTGCTCCGGAGCCTGGCCAAGAACCCCAGCTGTACTGAACTCAACTGAACGCAATTTTAGACATGAACATTTTAACCCGCATTAAAACATGTATTTTTAAAATGGCAAACTATTGTACATATGTATGAATAAAAACTATTGGGGTACTCACATTGATTGTTGTTATTTATATATTAGTGGTATGTAACCTTATGAAGTTATTTGATAAATTCGTAAACAATAACAAACCGACTTACATCGAAAACACGGATGAACGGACAACCTTCTAAAGAGCGCGACTTAGACTTCGACTTACTGGGTATGCCAGTATACTACCGCTGCTCAGCAGTAAGTCGAAGTCTAAGCCACGATCTTTAGAATTAAAAACAAAGGAAAATAACCCTTTAAAGTCTTTATATTAAAGGAATCTCCTGATGTGTGCAGTGAATAAAAATTACTGCACATCATGAAATCAGTAAACATCATCCCTTGCACTTTTTGTAGAAATGTTCAAAAATGCGTTTTGCTATGTTATTTTATTTCATAAAAAGTAATTTAGGTAAGGTATGCTGGTCAAATTTTTCTATCCGGACCAGAAACACATGACAGATATTCTTACGCTTCTTGGCTTATCTCTGTAGTTTCCATTAGAACTTTCAGAACAAAGTCAGCTTCACCAATCAAACTTGGATTAAATTACAAAGTTTCAACTTGAAGCAATATCAGTGTGATATCTGTCAAAAAGTAATTCATGAAATAATTAGTTCGTGGCCTATGTAATTCCAGGGAAACTGAGTGGATGTTCTCTACAGATGCAGGACGTCTTCAACTGTCCAGTAGCGCTGGTTTTGACCGGCTTGTTGTGGTCAGTCTCCATAGAAACCATGTCTACAATGACCTAGATGCCATTCAAGCGGAACTGTCTGCAAAAGTCATGGAACTGGCTCCACCAGGATTTAAACAGGGAAAAAAGGTACCGTATTATACTATATAGAAATTTTATATCCCCTTTTACTAAGTGTAATGGCAATATTCAATTAATGGTTCAGTTGCATTTCTGAAATATAGGGATCACTTTGTCTGGCAATACTGACACTTTTAATTCCAATCAATAACTTTTGAATGACCTGTTGTAGAGTCCTCAAACTTTCTATGCACAATGATCATGGGTTTTAGATGTCTCTTATTGATTTTGGGGTCAATAGGTCAAAGGTCAAGGTTCTGGTGGCAATAAAAAACTTCACTAGAAAATTAGTTTTGGATCAATACTTTGTGTAAAACATGTTGTAGAGTTTTCAGACTTTGTTTGCTCGTGGGTCAGTGCCAGTAAACAACCAGTATGACCCAAGATATTGCTGACCTCTTCTAGAAAATCACGTTCTGCTTTTTATATCCCATACTCTTTTAAAATCTTTATAAGGTCCTAAAATAAAGTTTGGTTATTTATCTTGAAGATGACTCGTATAATTTTATTAGGTCAAAAGATCAAAGGTCACGTTCAAGGTGACATTACTACAAATACAGTTTCTGCTCAATATATTCAGCAGACTTAATCTTTTTCCTATGTTCCTCAAACTAAGCAGTAGATGACCCCTAATGATTTTAATGATTTTGATTAGTTTGGATGAACCTGATACACTGAAATTTATCCGGGCTTAATTGTCTGGTTAGCGCAATGGTAGGTGTACTCATTTCTCACCAAGGCAACCTGGGTTTGATTCCCAGCCTTGGAGCTTGTGAGTTTGGTTTGTGGTCACTAAATTGGACAAGCGGGTTTCCCCTGGATACTCTGGTTTTCCCCACAACACAAGACCATGCAACATCATGCCAACAAGAGTGATTAATATAAGTTGCATTAGCTTAAACTAATTTGATAAGACAACAATTGGCACCTGCTAGCGCCAACAGGTGATACATCCACTTAACAGAATTCTACAAGAACATCTATTTCATTAATGTCAATAGTGTCACTTTATTTTTCTGTGATATGCAGGCAGTACAGATTTTCTTTTGCAGGTGCCCTTTCTGTCGCTAGGCAACGATATAGGTTCCCGACACATTGTGAAGCAAGGTAGCAGCAATTTAAGCGGGGAGTATGTTATTGAGGAAGTACAGGGTGACGCAGGGAAAACATTCAGGCGACTTGTGTTTCTGGCAAACCAAAATATTGTCCAATCAGAGGCCAGATTGAAAACAGGTAAGTTCTGATGGGAAATTTTTATAGACTGTTGATGGTATCTTTAATAAAGTACTGATTGAAGTTCTATTCAATTTGCTTTATACTTCATTTAACACTACATTGAGTGATTAAATTTTTCGTAGGACCCAAGTTTACATTTTAGTCATACATTTCTTTAAAGTTTGAAGTTTTCATACCAGTTGTTTACTTCGGAATATATTTTGTATTGCATTGTGGGAATCGCTTGTTCAAAGGCTTGACCGATCTTCAGTTCTCGAACTGCCTGATTGAATGATCACAGTTCTACTGTAGTTTATTAGTTCTTTAAAATTTATCCTTAGATATGCCTGACCGATTCCATTCAGTCTATTGGTCAATTTGTTAAACAGTCCAATAAAGAAGTAGGGTTTTACTCATAAAATTCAGTTAAATCTTAGATGGCTATTGAATACTGCGCAGGTTTGGTAGTATTTTTTTCTATGGGAATAAAAACCTTTCTAAATATCTTAACACACATTAACCGCAAAATGTTTTGGTAAAATTCTTATGACAGTTTGAAGTCACATTATAAGCTAAGTACCAAACAAAATTTATCTTACCTTCACTTTCAGTTAATGTAAAAAAGAAGGGCAAAGGTAGACAGTCAAGCATAGTAGTGGACAAGAGTTACCTTGCTTGTCAACATCATGTTGCCATGGTAGCCGGCATGTCGTGTGTTCAGAGTGGAAGGCTCACAGACTTGTTAGGTATGTTGGTCTATGTTACATGAGTGGTTGTATACCTTATATGTTATATAAACCATGAATATAAAAGGAAACAGTAGAACCTCCAGCTACACCACTTGTGCAATATAACTTTTGATTCTCACTCTTTATTTATATATTGCAATCATCACATCGAAACAAACTGTACACAATAAACATGTGTTTAAGTACACAGAATAAGCCTGCCATTATGAAAGGGACATGTATAAGACTTCAAAGACCATGTTAAGTGTTTTTAGTTCTTATCCCTCCCGAAAGAATATAAATTTTTCTCCTACCAAGGTAAAAAATCCTGTCTAATGGAATGCATTAACCTCTAAGAATTAAACAGATGTAGCAATATAGTTCCATTCATGACTATGTTGATAGGTTTGTTGAAAACAAGTTGAACATTATGTGAAATTATTAAAAAAATCCTATATATTTTATCCTTTTTTGCCAAAACACCCTTATCAAAGGGCCCCGCCACCTTTCCCTTTGAAAGTGGACCAAAACACTTAATGATCTAGGCAACTGCACATGGACATCATGAAGAACTCTTTTCTAGATAATTACATACATGTTTGTTCAATTATGACCATTTCCTTTCGTTTTCAGAAGGGGACATGTCGGTGTTATTAATTGGACTGGGAGGAGGGGGCTTACCCACATACATACATCAATACTTCCCTCAGGTGAGTTCTTCAGTTCAACACATTTGTGGAGCATTCCTGTTTTTCAGATTGAAATTTCATGCCTGTTGTATGATGATGTTAGACAAATATACATGTATGACCAACTTGAACATTATTATTAGACTACAATAGGCAAAGTGTAATATTTGTGGAAAACTATATTGTAAAGGCTTTTGCTATAAGGGAGGAATTCACTTGATATCGATAGTCTTCTTTCATAATTTTTTGATATATTTCGTATTATACATTATTAATCATTTATACTACTTATATATACAGTCAAAACTTGTTATGTCTAACTCGTCAGCACCTACGAAAAAAAGTTGAGATAACGAACATTCGTCACATCTGAAATACCAATATATAGCACCAAACGCATCACATTGAGTCTCAATTCTGCAATTGAATTGGTCTAGTAATATATCTCCTCGAGAAAACAACAAACTTATTATTACACCAGATCTTTTTTCTGATTGGTCGATCAGAGCAGTGGAACTAACATCGGACATTTTTGAAGTTATTCTTTCTTGGCCCATTTGAGATTGTCATCAAATCAATAAAAATCCCCATGTTTTATACATAAACAAAAAATCATGAGCTTAAGTAATGAATGTCTCTATTATCAAAAACATAAACCAAACAACTTAAATTATTAGCACTTACCAAATATACTCCAAATTATCACGGTTTATTTTGACATGCTCGGTTATTTAGCGACATGCGGCAAACTGTCATGACTTTTTTCGCACTTACAGACCAATCTGCAGTTTGACATAAAGAACACAGAAAATGTGTGAAATTTGACCACAGGGACTGAAATCTGAGTTTGACATAGCAAAAAAATTGAGATTTAAAAAAATTGACATAAACAGAATGATTTTATATAGAATAAGAAATGAATTCGTGACCGGGGAAAAATGTCAACACAACCGAAAAATCGATATATCAGATGTCCACATAGCGAGTTGGGACTGGTATACAAAAATTCAAAATTGAATTATTCTTAACATCTTTTTTCTAATAAGGTGCATCTAGATGTTGTTGACATCGACCCAGAAATGGTAACCGTGGCAACAGAATGGTTTGGTTTCCGTCCTGATGACCAGCTCAAAGTCCATGTTGATGATGGGCTCAAGTTTATACAGCAAGAGGCAAAAAAAGGTAAGCACATAAAAAAATTATAATTTAGTAATATTTTGTTAAATTATAAATAAGGCAATTCACGAAAATTTCTTGAAAGTCACAACAAGATTGACCGGTTGTCAATGCAATTATGGCATCTTGTTGAGGTCGTTTGTAAGTGGCAACAAGATATTTCTCCAAACAGGAGACACAAGTCAATAGATTAAAGATGTAGAAATTGTGCAATATATTTGATAACTTTTCTGTAAAACCTTTTAAATTTGCAAGGGTTCTATTTTACCAATTTTGCAATGCAATCAAGCCGTCAAAAACAGTATAAGTTTGTTGCAATATAAGTTATAACCAGTATTAATATTCAGTTATATTCAGATCCCGGAATCAACTTGGAGCACTTTTCAATTATATTCTTAAACATATCTTTAGACATACCTCAGTGATTCCATTTAGTCTATTGCCCAATGAATTCTACAGTTGTCTCAAAACACTCACCTTTTAATCTTAAACTTAAGTCAGGTCCAAGTTTGATATTAAATACTGATCCTGGTCGCAATATATAAAACTAAGCAAAATATCAATTTACCATAATTTTCATTTGTTTGAACAATAGTGTCATATATAATATTACAGGGATGTGATTTGTCCGCGGATTCGCGGAATTTGGGGATCTAATAGCCCCAGGGACCCCCCCCCCAAAAAGCTGATTTAAAAAGTTACTAGAGTGCTTTTGGTTGTTAGAGTTGATATTCCAGTTAGCTTCAAATTTAAAGTCATAAGAACACTCAAAAGAGCTTCAAAAATAGCCAGTTTTTCTTCTACGGCAGTGTGCTTTTGATCCCAAAAGTGCCCCGAGAATCCATGGCCGAAATGGTTTCAGCCCTCCCTTCAATCACATCCCTGTACTAGTAAAATCAGCATTTCCCAAATTGGAGAAGGAAGGGTCCTCATGAAATTAGACATTCTTCGGTATATCAGTCTTTTTGTAATTGTACAATTTCTGCCTGTCTAGCAGACAGGCAAGTTGGAAGTTTTAGCATGAAATATTTGCCTGCTGAACATTTTGCCACGGTAGCTGTAGCAGTTGAGTGTTGACGATTTTTGGGCCTTGTTGCGAACCAACAACCAATCAAAACAAGTTAAATAAAATGCCGTAACAGACGCATCAGAAATGGCTGACTTTTGTCATTATTTGGTGATGTAAACAAATGTGGTATTGACTAACAACCACTGAGGCAAAATATAAACAACAAAAAGACAAAAGTTTCCGCATACATTTCACTTTTAGGTACCTTTTGCTATTTAGTCGTCTCAGAATATGCCAGTCATAGTGTACATACTTTTTCAGGGCCCAAAAGACATGTGATTATGCTGGATGTGGACAGTAAAGATGTCAGTCTCGGAATGAGCTGCCCCCCTGCACCATTTGTGGAGGCCCCATTCCTACAGGACATTTGCAACTGCCTTGTTGATCAAGGTAAAATAAAGATTTATATAAAAATTCAAGAGTGTATTATAATTAAATTAAGGTTTTCCAGCATTGCTAAATGTTTGGATCTACTTATCTGGGGTAGGAGAGTTAACCATCCTTATAACTGTTAAATCAACGGAGTCATTTATAATTCACAGTGATAACCCTGTACAAAGAAATAAACATGCAGGCGCATAGATGACTATACGCAAATATGCAGTTGCATAATGAAATTTTGAGAGGTCGAAGTTTTTGTCATATACCAAAGACCCCAAATTTGAAATCAAAACTGAAGGGGGTGAAAGGGTTAATATGCTGTATGTCAATGAACTGCGTTATCCCAAGTTGTCCCTAGCTATGCGCCTGACATGGGATTGGATTAAGTATTTGATTTTGTTTAACAAAGATGCTTATTATTTAAGGCTCACATCATGTGAATTACATGAAACTATGTCTTCTCTTCAGGAGTCCTGGTTTTAAACCTGGTGAGCAGAGATTCTACCTTGAAAGCAGAAGTCATCCAAAGACTAAAAGACATTTTTCCCGCCATTTTTGTCAGCCATGTTGAAGAAGAAGTGAATGAAATTGTTTTTGCAATAAAAGACACAAACAGTGCAGCAGTGAACCAGATGGAAACTAAAGATGTCAAAAAAGATGGTACTAAAGAGAAAGACGATAAAGCTGGTAGTGGTGAAAATATGGTGAATAGTGGTAAGACTGAAGAAGCGAATGAAGATCGTAATAAAAGACTGGAGACATTGAAAAATAAGGTTATTGAACAGTGTAAAATGCTAGACAGGTTCATGAAAAAGCAAACTGCTGATAAGCCTGCTGTTGATTTGATAGATGCTTTTGAAAATTTATTGGTAACATAGTTAAAAGAATTAACCCAAAAAATAAATAAAACCACTTGAAAAAAATATGTTTAGTCCTTTATATACTTAAGCATGTTATTCACAGATATGGTGTGCAATAATTTGTTTATTTCTTCACAAATCCAAAGATTTAAGTCAGAAGTTTGCATTGGTAATTTTTTATTGTCACTGTTGGGATTAATTTAACTATAAACAATATATGAAAAAATCAATATTGGGCCTAAAATCGCAGGATGAGACACATGTGTATGTTGTTAGCTGTTTTGTCAGTTTGCCCTTGCGACTTGCATGAAGAAATAGCCTCAGTTATCCAGATTTATTCCATTCCAAATACAAGAACTTGATGAAGCAGAGTATATGAGTATAAGAGTGTATCAGTCTAATTCAGGGATATCTGACATAGGAAGAAGTGTTTTTTGTTCATTTCTGTATTTTAATAGATCTTATGAGAGAAACAGGTTAGGAGAAGTTATGATCCTAAAACATACTTGGTCATATTTTTGGGCACTTTTCAAAAGATACTAGGAACTTTATCCATGCTTTTTTTATAGCCTTTTGTCTGTCATCCAAAAAAAGTTTGTTACCACTTGCGCATCCACATTTCTGAACCAATGATATTTAACCTTGAACATGAGATCTCTGCCAAATCTGACCATTATGTGGAGTTATTGCCCTTGATTTAAAAAAAATGCCAAATTTAACAATGTTACCTCTCTAGTACCAATATTTCTTCACCAATCCTAATGATATTTAAATGAAAATGTGTGAACTTAATTCTCTGCCAATTTCGATATTTGGCCTGATATGACCAGTCAAAAATCCCATACTTGACATTGATTACATTGTAGCAACTTTGTTTGTTCACCAATACTAATCATTTTAGACTTAATATTTATGGTAATAAGATCTCACCAAGTCAGATAAAAGGACAATTCAGACCAGTTCATCTTGATAACGTTCTTTAGACTCTGCACCTTCACCAATACTTTTCATATTGAGAATGAATATGAATGACCAGAATATCTCAGCCAAGTTTGATTATAGGCCAAATCCGATCTGTAATGTTTTTGCATTTGCTTTATAAAAAAAGCCATATTTAACATTGTAGACACCTTAGCGCCTTCAATTATTTACCAAACCTTAATCATATTTAAAACTAGTATATATGAACATAATATCTTGGCCAAGTTAGATCATGGACCAAATTCAGCCTGTAGGTCCTGAGTAACGTGCTCTTGATTTATCAAAGAATGGTTACAATAATGCCCTTGAAAAAAGGTGCCATTTTTTACTATGTTTACTATCTAGCACTTTTATTGCTAAGCCAATCCTCAATCATATCTATACAGAATGTAAAAACCCACAAGATCTCAGATTAGTTTGATTATGGTCAATATTGGACCTTTCTATTAAAATAGTTCAAATCAGCTGATAATTTTGTAAAAAAACACCTCCGAATTTGTTTGAAATTTTTTGCCTGTTTTTCATCAATTTCCTGGCATCTAAGTAAAGGTTGTGTAAACCTTTTGTCAGGTAAAGTTGTAGGACACTAGCTCATTATTAAAATATCTTATGAACATTTATTTTATTAAGAAATGCTATGCCAAGTTTTCCATGATCAGATGAGCGCTCCAGTGCCAAATGGGCTCCCTTGTTTAACATTAGTTTCGCTCCAGAAACAAAGTACCATACATATATTTTTATTGACACAAATTCACAAACAACCCCTGGAATGTCATAAGAATCAAGAGCACACAGTTTATAATACAGGTCATGCAGAATTCAATAATATTGCACAAACACATCATTTGAAATAAACTTGTTTTGAAAAAAGAAATTGTAATATCATACGTTTAATATTATGCAAGATCTACATTGTACAAGTAATAAACTACATATATACCAACAGGAGAAATTAACTGTTCATGGCTCAAACATTTCTACACACTTTGTTCAATGTGTTCATTTGTATTCTTGATGTAATACTCGCAGGTAAAAAAGGAGGCTTTTCTTTGGAAAATTTAGAGCCTAAAACATGTAATTGCCACTGAATATATTTGAACTGTGTCTTTTTTCTGCTAGTATATGTTAAAGTCTAATTTCCCGCCACAGTTATATATAAATATTCTATTTAACAATTTAATGTGAACACGAAAACCACAAGAAGATGCAAACGCTGATCTGTTTTTCTTAGTCATTTAGGAAACTTAACTGAACAAATTTTTCAACCACAGTTATGCTCCTTACTACACTTGTTGTGGCACTGGTAATATATGAGCCGAGTCTTGGAATATCTTAACCATTATTTTCGTTCATTGTCAAGATTTAAGGTTTCATATAATGACACCGACACCATGACAGTACTTATTGAAAAAAACACACTTAAATTGGTTGATCTTAAACAAAATATTATTAAAAATAAATCATGTAACATATTTCTGAGTTTGATAGGCTGAAGTCAAATTGACTTCAGTGATAGTAACAAGTGGATTTCAGTCTTCCACTTATGAGTTGATCCATTTTCGAATGGCCTGTTTCTCTACCTCTCTTGCAGCCATCACACTGATTGGGTCAAGTGGGTTTTGGGCCCTGAAATTAGTACATGTAAAACAATTGTTTAACACTATGAAAGCAAATGGCAAACAAATGAGAATGCCAATGGCAAACAGATGAAGATGCCAATATCAATTGGATGATGATGGCAATTGCAAACAAATGAGAATGCTAATGACAAACAGATGAAGATGCCAATATCAATTGGATGAAGATGGCAATGGCAAACAAATGAGAATGCCAATGACAAACAGATGAAGATGCCAATATCAATTGGATGATGATGGCAATGGCAAACAAATGAGAATGCCAATGACAAACAGATGAAGATGCCAATATCAATTGGATGAAGATGGCAATGGCAAACAAATGAGAATGCCAATGACAAACAGATGAAGATGCCAATATCAATTGGATGAAGATGGCAATGGCATACAAATGGAGATGCCCTTTTCAAACAAATGAGGATTCTTATGTCAAACAGATTAAGATGCCGATTGCAATTTAATTATGATGTCAATAGCAAACACATGACACTGTATGACAATTGCTTCAAAATCTTTCTACTATTGCACTCAAATCTGATTTAAGGGCCTGCAGCGATGCAATAGTCGATTGAGTGACAACATTTTTAAATGTTTTAAAAAATCAACTTCTATTTAGTTTTGAGGCTCAATATTTAACAAGCATGATTCATATATCCGACGCAACATGAAAAGCTGTAATTAGTAGTTCAGCATTTTTTACGAAAGAATATTTTATCAGTGTTCCAATCAAAAAGTATTTACGCTTTCCCGGAAATGTCTTAATACAAAAAGAATATGTTTGTGATTCAAATTTATCGGAACTGCCCAATCAACAATGTCTTGTGGCTTTGTGCTGATTGCAGCCATTTTAAAAAAGATATACCGGTATGCATTTTTTAACCCAGAAATGAATTTCATCCGCGAAAATTTATTATTTTTCTGAATAACTTTATTTGACCAGATATCATCAAGATCTCTCAAGACATTGTTGAATAAGAAGTCTGGGGGCATTTTGACATAAAAACAAAGTACTAATGTCAACAGACTTTTCCATTATAATGTTTAAATATTTTGTTGTAAAATTTGTTAAGCTCCTAACTAACCCAAAACATGTCGCCAAGAATAAATGTTTAACTCCCAAAAAAGATCGTTCCTCAAAGCTAAATAAAACATGTATTTTTTAAACATTTTAGTTTTTGACTACCCACTTTTGCATCGCTGCCGGCCCTTAATGTCAAGCTTTCAAAATACTAACAAAAAATCATGTGAACAATACTTTTCAGTGTGAGTATACCACGTGATAAATTGCGTCATAAATACTACGTCGGAAGGCAATATTTTGCTTCAAATGAATACTATAAACAAAGATAACTTTACCATTTCATCGCCATTTTAAATGAAACATAGCGCAGTCTACGCCGCTAATTTATCACGTGGTATACACACACTGCTTTTTCATATTGCAACTACATACAAGTATTGTTACAAGTCTATGTCAGTCTAAACATTACATTAGCAGCAGCAATTTGAATTATAAATTTCGTATCAAGAAAGGTTCTGGGCAAGATTAAAACCATATGCTCTACCTTTCCAAAGTTACTATAGCAACCCATGTACATCTCAATTATCTTATTTTTTGAAATATGTGAATTTCATTCTAAATAAATATGAATTGTTTTTACTTTTTTTTAACATTCTTTGATCACACTCTGAGAGAAAACAAAAAATCAATTTGCTGCCCTTTAAAGCAACCTTGGTTGCTTAGCAACCAGCTATGATTGTCAAAAATTTGGTTACTTGAGCAACAATATTACCTCATATCTAGATGATGTGCTCCTCCCTGTATAGTTACAGCATGTATGTCTGAGTTGGGGCTCTTTAATACCTACATGTAAGTAATGAAAAAATGAATGAGCAAATTCATAAAAATAATATTGTAGTCTAATACAGAAAACTCGTACTAAAATATATTATAATGATGAATGCTTCTTGCATTTATTCTTATTTTCTTCATCATAAAGCTTAAACTTAGAACAATAAAAATTCATATCTGATTTGATAAGGCCTAACTATGCGCAATATCTATGTTTAAAAATATGGAGGATTTTTGCTGATTTTTGCCATAAGATTGAAATTATTTCAACGTAATATCACACTTAGCTTCATGAAGGCAAAGCAATGAGTGAATTTGTTATCTTATGTGATCACAGGTGAAATAAATTGAACTAATGTTCTCTTTCTTTTATGCTTATATTAAAGTAAAGAGGCAAATAACTAGGCAATAATTGGGTAATTGGATGCTAAGTGTCGGTACATAATTCAGAACAAAAATCAACCTATCATGGTGAATACTTCATTATTTTAATATGCAATACAGAAATTGAAATATAAGAGCAGTGAAAAAATGTCAAAAAATGAATTGTTTAACGTTGTGAAAAAAACATATTGTTTTACCAAAAAGCAACAAAGAAACCCTGCCAATTCCCCAATATGAATCTCATAACTCACCCCACTACCACTCCACGGATCAAGATCTCCATTGGAAAACACAATGTTGGTAGCAGACCCAATGTCTGAAAAACAACAACATTTAAGATCAATGTTTGTAGCAGAACTTAAGTCTAAAAAGAAACTAGAGCTGTCACAGGTGTGACAAATACCCCCATATTCTGCCTGGAATGTGTGTTGTTTAATCAAATTTCCATTGAGGTATTTCGAAGTAACATTTCTGACAAGAAAAAGTAACAAAGAGCAATAAGTCTGTAATTAGCTGAAACAGAGTTATGGTTGTTATAAACTGCACTTCATTGTGCTATACCATTGTATGATGTTTTATTAAATTCCTTCCTTTCGTTTTCAAGTGAAAATCCAGACAAGGAAAAGTAACAAAGGGCAATCACTATGTGATTAGCTGAAATAGAGTTATGGTTCTTCTACACTGCACTACCTCTTATTATGCTTTACCATTGTATGAAGTTTAATTCCATCAAGAAGTTTTAAAGTTATGCCCCAGTGAAGAAAAATTAACAATGGGCAATAAGTCTGTAGTTAGCTGATATAGCATTATGGTTCATGCACATTGCACTTTCTCTCATTGTGCTTTATCAAAGTATAAAATTTAATAAAATTTCATCAAGTATTTTTTTAAAGTTATGCTACAGACAAGGAAAAGTGACAAAGGGCATTAACTTTGTAACAAGGTAGAAAAGAGTTATTGTTCTTGAACTTTGCACTTCCACTCATTTCGCTCTACCATTGCATGCAGTTAAATTAATTTCCATCCCGTATTTTCAAGTTATAACCCAAATAAAAAAAAAGTAACTAAGGGCAATAACTATGTAATAAGCTAAAATAATGATATGGTTCTTGCATACTTTACTTCCTCTCATCATGTTCTAACACTGTATGAATTTATTGAATTGTATTCAGTAGTTTAGAAGTTCTGCTCCAGACATGAAAAGGATACTAAGAGCAGGCAATACATCTGTAATTAGCTGAAATAGCTTTATGATTCTTATACACTACACTGCCTCTTATTGTGCTTTACCATCTATAAACTTTAATTAAATTTGATGCAGTAGTTTTCAAGTTATGAAAAAGTAACAAAGGGCAATACCTGTTATTAGCCGGAATAGAGTTATGGTTCTTGTACAGTACACAATCTCTGATTGTGCATTACCATTGTATGAAGTTTATTAATTTACATCCAGTAGTTTTCAAGTTATGCTCCGGATATGAAATATTGCAACAGACAGACAGAAAACTGACTGGCTGACCAACCACAGGGTGACTTAAATATAACCCCCTCAAACTTTGTGTGTCTGGCGTATAAAATCATTTAACATAATGTTTATCCAATGTCTAAAAAATAAGTATAACTTTACTGTTAGTAACAGAAGCTTTGTCAAAAAAAACCATGTTACACCAATGTTTGTAGTAGGACCTTTGTCTAAAAAACACATTTAAGAACCAATGTCTGAATATACATATCAATGTCACATAAAAGGGTCTTAAATTTGTATTTATAAATGTTGGTGTTGATGGGAGATCAATTAGCTAGGTTTAATATAACTTCTATACAACTCCATACTATAAAATTGATGATTATTATAGACATGACAAGCTTGTCTGAAAAACACATAATATCAATGTTAGGTGTTGCAGAAAACCAATTTTGATCAACCTAAGCTTAAAAACAAACAAAATAGATAATATTTAAAAACACCTACTGCTTCCCCAGAACTCCACAAGACTCCACGTGTTTCTTGGCCTCACCCCCCACGTTTTGAAGCAGTAATCTTCCCGCATTTTCTCCGTCCAGGGCAGAGCAGGAAACATGTCGGTCACATTGGTACTGCCCGTTACTAGATCTATCTCCGTGCACGCCTGTAAATACACATTAAACTTATTCATGTAATTGTTAGTATTTTGTGTGAGTGTGTGTTTTTAAACAGATCAAGTCTGTCAATCATTTATTAAAATAGTTACGATACTAAACTAGGGACCCCAAACCCAATCCCATGAAACGTATCCATAAACTCTTCCTTTATACAAAGTTGGGTCAAGATATGTCAACCCGAACAATGACATTCGTCATTCTAATAACCAGGTTTCAGTATGTATATATATTATATATAAAAATATTATGGAGTGCATTTCTTAAGCAGCTGAAACTTGACTGCTCTCACCAACTCTTTAAATGCAACAAAGTGGAAGATCTGTGGTCTTGTGGTAACACACTTGCCTGTCAATCCAGGGGTCAAGGATTTGATTCCCCGCCGCACCACTAAGAAAATTACTTCCAGGAGGGGGTCCCGTGTGACAGTGCTGAGTATAAATAAGCTTACACACCACCTTATGCAACGAACATTAGGCTTCAAGAAAGCTGCTTCTTTAGAGAGAGCGATTTTCTGCTTTTCTGTTACATGTCGAATCATTTTAAAAACCATCATTTAAAATAAACTGTTAAAACTGCATAAGCATTCTGGAGACATAGCTCTTTTTCTATTAGTTTGTCCGATTTATTTTCAACAGAAAGCTTTTTTTAAAAAGCTTCATTAGCAGAGCTTTTTTGTTGTCATACCAAATATCGCTATGTCTAAGAGACTCATCATTGGCCTAATTTGCTCCATCAAAACACTGGGTTCAACACCCAAACATTTTTCTCACCCTGAGACCAATTGACTAGAAAAAACTAACCTGGAAATCCCATGCAAGACTATCAGGCCCAGTTCCACACCCAGTCTGATCAGCGCACGCCACAAACTCATTCTTGATATTGTAACAAGGTAATGTTCCGTCTGTTCCATTATAGAACAGCCCCGAGGCTTTAGCTAGCCCTTCAACTGGATCTATTGTGGCTTCCATGTACTGACAAGCATACTGAAAAGAAATTCAAACAAGGTTTGTTAACAATGAGTAAGCAAAAATGGTATTCCTTAGAACACTTGCAAAACTTCACACACGTCAGAAGACCTTAATTAAATTACAAGGAGCGGCTGTAATTTAATTTTGCAATAAACTGCCCACGCATCGGCAATGACATCTCATTTAAGAGTGAACGAAATTCTTTAAACGAAAAAGAATTAAACATGTTCCTTGACAGGATTTTCTCGTCAATTCCTAAAGACCTGTGCGTGAAAGAGAAGTTGAAAATGTACAAGCCGAATTTGGATGACATTTGCTTTGTATTTACTTACCTTAACAGGGTTTGCAGGAAGATTGCTATAGAAGTGTGCAGGGTAAGGGTAGTCGAACATAGCTAAGTTTGTGAATGAATTACGGGCCCAGCCTAGTAAGTGAACATAGTCATCGTTGTTGGTGAGTGGGCTGCAGAGACGGAATGTGTCTGAGAGCTTCTTCAAACCTGAAAAAGAAGATATTGCGGGGACTTAATACAAACAGTAGTGGTTGGCCTGTTTTAACAAGGGCACCGCCAAAGCTTTGTTTTTTTCAGTAAAAAGGGGTATAACTCACCAATTATCAAAACTAGCATTCAGGGCCCTGCTGTAAATGTGCAAATTGTCTCTGGCAACATGTATACCAAGTTTCATTTCGGGAGAATCAAAGTGCAATGTAGCTCAATAACACAATGCTCCCCCAAACTGAACATAATTTCAAATTCCTACATGAGTTGATAGAGAACTATTTATGCTGACTGAAAACAGGTCATCAGTCTGTGACACAGGCAGCTTTTAATTAACACAAGTGAAGTATTAAACATATGGGTACACCAAGCAAATAATGTCAATTTTTCATATATATTATCCTTTCTGAATGGGTTAATCCTATTACAAACAAACATTAGATCTATTTTTCTAAGTATTGTTAAATACTAATTTATTTTCCACTCTAAAATAGGAAATCTATTTTACCAAGAAGCACAACCCTGGCATAAACACTTTTTTCAATCATTTACAGAACAACAATTTAACTTTCACTTTAAAACTTAATGTCATCAATCTTCAGTGTGTGTATACCACGTGATAAATTACATTATATATGCTATGTTGGAAGGCAACTTTTTGCTTAAATTAAAGACTTAAAACAAAGATAACAACTCTTCTTCACAATTTTAAATGAAACAAAGGGCACTCTATTCGGGTTTTTTAACAGAGTTTGGTTAGGTGATTAGTTTCCTCAAACACTTCACCAAACCTATTTCAAAACTAATGTTTTGACAGTGCTCCATCAGGTGGCAGTTTTGTGAAATGCCAAACCTATTTCAAAACTAATGTTTTGATAGTGCTCCATCAGGTGACAGTTTTGTGAAAAGGTTTGTTGTGGCAGTTTTGTGAAAAGGTTTGTTTAAGTGTTTTCAGAAACTAAATTCTCAATCAATCTCTGGTAAAAGACTACAAGTGGAGCTCAGTAAGCAGGGTAGACTGCGTTTTGTTTCATTTAAAATGGTGAAGAAATCGTAAAGTTATTGTAGCATCTTCAAGCTAACAGAACATAAGACCCACCTGAAGCTCCCTGTGCCGCTAAATCGTTCATCATCTGAAAGGCCGATTTCACCTTCGTGTAGCATGTTGGCGTAGCAGAAGAAAAGTCCTTCGTTACCAATTTCCAGAATAATGATCGGTCTGCAGTAGGAGTTAGAAGCAAAACTGGTGCACTCGCTGCGATACTTCCTGTTACGAGGTTGGGGTATTTGAACCGCATATACGCACTTAACATGCCTCCATAGCTGAAAAAAGATTTTTTGCAATTTCACCATCATTATTTTTTACTAAAATTATTGTGTTTAGACTTAATATAATATACAGCACTTTTCACATTAAACATCAAGTGTGATTAAGCTGTAATTTAATTGAATGCAAAGAATATTGTATATGTTTTTAATCAATTTTTATAACCTTTTGTATCTTTCAGTCTTTAACAAACTGTCTCCATACCTTCTTAGCCGGTATTCAACATAAATATACTGTTGTAACAACCTGATCATTTCATAAATTCATTATATTTATTAATAAAGCGCGATCATGTTCTGCCCGTAGTTAATGTTCTGTCAGTGTCTTGTTATGTATGTTACATGTATGTAAATGTTTAAGTTTGTGACGTATGAAAGTAGTTGGTTCAGTATGAGTGATTTACCTATTTATAGATTTATAGAGGGCGCTTTTACTAATCAATTTACCCGTGCTAACTTTCCCGGTCACTCATTCCTGTACTGAACACCGCAACCAACGGACCACTATTCATTGTTTACGTAAAGTGTTTAATATTCTTGCAAAAGAGTATTTTGCTGCCGGTAGGTTAGATTGTTATTTCATATTAAATCGAGTGTATTGTTTTACTTTTATTCATTATATATATGCATATATTGTGTAATTATCATTAATTATTGTGTTATTTGCAAAAAGGTGATGAATCATCTTTTATATTGCAGGCTTCATCTTCAACATCTACAATAAATATATATTCAAGACCTACAAAGGCGTTATATTATACCCCCGGTTACACTGTAACAAAAACAAAGTAGAGTTCTGCAAACTGAATATGACACCCCTACTTTTTGGAATTTCAAAGGCCTTAACTCTGGAGTTTATATTCAAGCTGGTTGTTGATAGAAATCAGTCAAATAATACGCCAATAACTAAAGTAACCAAGTTTGGTAAGTATTGGATAACAAATGCTTTAGTAAGAGATCGGAAATGAAAGTGTGAAGAAGCGGAAGACGAGACCAGACAACATGACAGTTCTGCAATGTGACATAAAAAAACTGAGTTATGGGCCCTGTTTATTGTCAGGGGCAGCACGTGTATCAAGTTCCATGAGAATTTGTTTAATGTATTTTAAGTTAGACCAAGGTTTTTACACACCAAAACACAAAGGTCAACAACAACACCAAAGGCTGTGACAATACCATTACTCTTTTCCTTAAAGAAACAACACCACCACTTAAAAAAATACCTTCCACCAAAGGTGATAACTGGAGATTTTGTAGCATTCAAGGAGTCTTTCAAGTACTGGATAAGGACTGCATAGTCTGCCATTGCTTGCTCCACTGTGAGCAGGCCCATGTTTTCTTTCTTAAATGTGTCATTTCCGAATGGGAGGGAGGTGCCATAGTAGCGCTGAAAGAGGAATAAAAGGTGAATCATATGGTTGAACATACATAATAGAATCTAGAAACTAAACCTTCAATTTGGGCAATCAAGAAATATGGGCACATCAACAAACAGTGACCTTGACCTTTACCTGGTTCATACCAACCTAATGCCAAGATGTGTTTCTGCATGAGCTTGCTTTAGACCAAATTTCGTGACTATATATGTAAGTCATGCTGTTAGTAACCTAAGTTAGTTAGTCAAAACATTTTTTTCTATTTTGAGAAATAGCAACCTTGACCTTGATGCAACAAAGCCCTTATGCAATCCCCAGGTACATCTTCACATGAGCTTGCTTCAAACTTAGTTGCATCCCTTTACATCATTTCTATCTGAAGTTATTAACCAGAAACTGTTTTTCTATTTTTTGTAATAGCTAGTGACCTTTTGTAATAGCTAGTGACCTTGACCCAATTAACCCCAAATTCAATCCAATGGTTCTTCACCACAGGAAGATTCATCACTAAAATCATTCTTTTTTACAAGTAAGTATAAACATAGCTTTTCTATTTTTATGTAAGACCATAACCCCTCACACAGATAATGCAATCCCAGTATACATCTCCAAAGGAGCTTGTTATACACCAAGTTTCATCACCATTGACCATTCCTGAGTCATTTATTTTTAACTGAAACCTTGAACCTGACAAACCCCAAATGCAATCCCAAGGTATGTCCCCACATAAGTTAGATACTTCAAAGCAATTGATGCATTTATGGATTAGAATTGCTGTGTGATTTATAATTCATGAGCTGATCTTTGACAACCAATTAATGCAATGTGACCTGAAATGACCGTACATCAAAGGACACCAATGCTCTTCAAAATCCAGTGAAGATTGATTGAAATCCAAAGCACAGTATAAAATTTATGGTTAAAACTCAATGTTTTAAGATTTAAGAATGTAACTGTTAGACCTATTTGCCTACAGGAATCAGATGACTTAAACTAGAATTCTGTAAATCAGATTTCACCCGTGGGAACGCCCATTATTTTTCTAGTAAGCATGGGTGGATTCAGGGCTTGACATTAGAGGTGACCGTAACCTTGTCACTTGCACCTCGTCCTCAGAAGACCCCCAACCCCCCACCCCTCTATCTTATGTTAAAGGTCACCTCAACCTTCAACTATGACCAATGATTATTGGATATGCCCATAATTTATCTAGTAAGCATGGTCAGATTCAGGGCTTGACATTAGAGGGGGCCATAAACTTTTGACTTGCACCCCTTCCTCAGACGCCCTCCCCAAGCCTAATTTATCTAGAAATGGTCACCATGACCATGACCATGACCTATTAACCCAAAATTCAATAGTAGTCTACAACTGACCATGACCAATGTGCATAATAAGATTTAAGTCATCCAAAAGTTATTTCTGAAATGAAAGTGTGGTGCTTACAACAACAATGCTGACAAGGTCACTGGACAATGTAATCCCTATGTGTTAGCCATGTCTAATAGGTGACAAAAAAAGATGTGGTTCTGATTTAGCTTTATTACGAAGACAGATGACAACTTATAGCAAAATACTCAAATTATTACCTTGGTGTAATCTAGTGCTTGTGTCCATTTTGAGAGATAATTTAGAAAGTTCCCTTAATGTAGCTTGAACTAATGACCTTTCTAGTAAGAGGTGGACACCATATCCCCCTTCTTTTACTCGTGTCATTTTCGAAACTAAGCTTTCAACACAAGTCTTTGAAATAAATTATATATCATTTTCTCTTGGTACTTATTGGAAATATTAAAAAAAAAAAAATGTAGGCAGTAGTTTGTAGCATGTACTGGGGTGTTACTGTTGCTGTTATCTTTAGATTACTCTTAGAACAAACTCATATGCAATAGTGGGCCGATTGTTCAGAATTCTGTTTAAATTTACAATGCACAGTAAAACTGCAATCGCCCGAGGACACATGGGTCCGAGCTTAAACCTCAAGGGAACCGATGTTTTGAACGTCCCGAGTTTCAATTTCCCAGTCTGTTATGAAATATCTTTCAGTGTATTTTAAGTTTATAGTCGTCAAACTGACTGTTTACTATGATACTGATAATGTGTTGCGTAGTTTAAAAGATGTAGTATGTTCAAAGACTGTCGTTTATGAAATGTAAAACTAAAAACAATTATAAATGAAAAAATAGTTATGTTTATCTTAAAAAAAGCACATTTTCTAAACAAGCAACATTTAAATATGACAGTACATATTTTGGCATAGTCAGATTTAGTCTAGTCAGATTTAAGTTTCGCAAAAGCAAGGATTGATGATTGACGAATCTTGTCCGTTTCGCGAAACAGTTCAAACTCAGTTATCTTCTCAAATGCCCTTATCAGCTAAAAGTGGTCATGCGTAAACAGTGATAAACAGTTTTTCACGCCATATGAAATTTCCTTTCAACTATCATTGCAATTTTTACAACTTGTGAAAAATTTAACACCTAGTAATTGTTTGTTTATTTTGAAACAAGCGTTCGGGAAAAAGTGTGAAACTATGACCTCGAGGGAGTCATAAGGTTTTGTGCATGATTTGTGTATTTGGCACCGGCTATTGTGCTCGACTCCTCGACATATTTCGGTTTCGATGCAGTGTCAGTATATTTTATATTAAAATAAAAGGAAAAATGTTCAAGACCAAGCTCCGATTTCGAGTGACTACCGGTTCTCGAACGACCACCTGTTCGAACGACCGCAGTTTTACTGTAGTTATAAATGAGAATGTTGTAAATTGAATGCCAACTATTTGATGAGGTGTTCATATATTCAAAAACATAACATCTGAAACAGTTGTCTCAAATCTTTATATACAGCAGATCACAGTATCCATTTAACGCCCAGAGCAGTAAAGATTTGAGGGTTAGCAAAGATGTTAAAATTAAGAAAGTTCACAAATCGGCACATTAGATTGATCAACCATGATCATTTTGCTGACTCACAGAGAGTGCTTTTTGGTAACACATGTTGCAAAGAAATTTCCATTAAAATGAACAGTTAAATTCTCAAGGACTTTCTGGAGACATGCATGGCAATAACTTTCTCTGCTGTATTTAATTCTTAATTCTGTAATAAATTTTTAGCAGATAACCCTTTCGAAAAGCTTTTTCAATGCTTAGATAAGTATATCTCTATTGAGGTCCTATTGTGTGCATCGCAGCATTCTGTGTACCTAACTCTCCCCTGGTAATGTACTGGAGATTTTCCAACTGCAGTGACAATGAACCCATTATTTCAACATCAAAGCAAACAGGCCTAGCATATGCAAATACAAACATGAGCAAGATGCCTATTTAATTGCCCTCTCAAAATGTTGCATAGTTTTACAGTGAATAGGGTTTGTGTGGTACAAAATTTATGATTAAGCTTCTCTTTGCTGCAAGTCCAGTTGCAATATAACAAGAGCACCACTGGTGGTCGCTGACACTCATCTGTTTTCTCAATTCACCAAGCAGTAAAACTATTTCCAAGTTGTTGCCAACATTAAGATTTTTGACACAATAGGGCAGCACCAACACTGCCAGGAAAGATGAGAATGACAGGGATGATGATAATGCTGGAGAGGATGACAATGCGAGGGAGGAGGATTGTGCTGGGGAGGATGACAATGCTGGAAAGGATGACAATGCTGGGGAGGATGACAATGCTGGAGAGGATGACAATGCTGGAAAGGATGACAATGCTGGGGAGGATGATAATGCTGGGGAGGATGATAATGCTGGGGAGAATGACAATGCTGGAAGGATGACATTGCTGGGAAGGATGACAATGCTGGGGAGGATGATAATGCTGGAAAGGATGACAATGCTGGGGAGGATGATAATGCTGGGGGGGATAATAATGCTGGAAAGGATGACAATGCTGGGGAGGATGATTATACTGGGGAAGATGACAATGCTGGAAAGGATGACAATGCTGGAAAGGATGACAATGCTGGAGAGGAGGATTATGCTAGGGAGGATGACAATGCTGGGAAGGATGACAATGCTGGGGGGGATGACAATGCTGGGAAGGATGACAATGCTGGGGAGGATGATAATGCTGGAAAGGATGACAATGCTGGGGAGGATGGGGAGGATGATAATGCTGGGGAGGATGACAATGCTATGGAGGATGATTATACTGGGGAGGATGACAATGCTGGGAAGGATGGCAATGCTGGGGAGGATGATAATGCAGAAAAGTATGAAAAGGATGAAAATGCTGGGAGGATGATAATGCTGGGGAGGATGACAATGCTGGGAAAGATGATGACAATGCTTGGAAGGATGACAATGCTAGGGAGGATTATAATGCTTGGGAGGATGATGACAATGATGCAAAGGATGACAATGCTGGGGAGGATGACAATAATGGGGAGGATGACAATGACAGTGATGATGACAATGCTAGGGAGGTTGTCAATGCTGGGGAGGATAAGAATGACAGAAATGATAAGAATGCAGGGGATGATGAAAATGACAGGGATGATGACAATTCTGGGAGGATGACAATGCTTGGGACAGAAGAGAATTACAGGGATAGATGACAATGCAAGGGATGATGAAAATGCTGTGGATGTTGTCAATCCTGTGGAGGATGACAGAGATGATGACAATTCATGGGAAGATGACAACGCTCGTGATGATGATACTGACAGGGATGAAATGAAAGCTGTGAAGGGTGACAACCCAAGAAATGATGACATTGACAGGGATTATGAGAATACTGACAATGATAGGGATGATTATAATGCTGGGAAGGATGGCAATGCTGAAGATGATGACAATGAAGGGAGGGATGACAATGCTGGGGAGGATGACAATGACAGGGCTGATGACAACACTTGGGAGGATGTGAATGCTGGGGATGATGACATTGACAGGGATGATGGGAATGCTGGGAAGGATGACAATGATGGGGATGATGATAATGCTGGTAAGGATGGCAATGGTGGAGATAATGACAATGACAGGAAGGATGACACTGTTGGGAAGGATTACAATGATAGGGATGATGACAATGACAGGGATTATTACAATGATGGGGATGATGACAATAACAGGAATGATGACAATGATGGTGATGATGACAATGCTGATGATAATGATGAGAGGATAAGAATGCTGGGGATGATTACAATGTTGGAGATGACGACAATGACAGGAAGGATTATTATTATTGAGAAGATGACAATGCTGATATTCATGACAGGGAGAATGACAATAAAGGGGGATGTCAATGCTTGGGATGATGACAATGCTGGAGATGATGACAATGCTGTGGAGGATGACAATGACAGGGAGGATGACAATGATGGGGATGATGACAATGTTGATGACAATGATGAAGAGGATAACAATGTCGGGGATGATGACAATGCAGGGGATGATGACAATGACAGGAAGGATGACAATGCTGGAGATGATGACAATGCTTGAGATGATGACAATGACAGGGATGATGACAATGCATGGGAGGATGACAAAGAACAAAATGACAACAATGATGAGGTGACAACAATGCTGGAGATGATGAGAATAAAAGCATATGTCTCTCTGAGCCTCTATTAACATTTCAAGTTTGTTTCATTGACTCGGTCTCCAACTTATTTTCTACAGTTTATATCCAGTTTATCCAAATGAAATTTAACAACCCCATTTTCAGTTTCATCATGCCAACTAGTGTCATAGGTTTTATGTGGAAATAACATGCTTCAGCCGATCACAAAATAAACTTAATTCAAATAATCGACTTGTTGTTGTTTTCAAGTTGACTGAAATCTTATTATTTATGACCATGACCTAAACCCTTTAATAAGTAAGTGGTCTGGCCTCCTCTCAAGAGCATCTTTCCAGTAAAATATTTATATTTATTGGTCTGGAGTATCATAATATTTATCAATATTTATGGCACTCAAGAGAAACTTTCTGCTAAGAATAATTCAACAGGTAATAAATAAGCATGTTATGCCTGCTCGTAATATGCACTGGCTGCATGGTCAATTTTTCTTCTTTTTTCCCATTGCCATTAAAGCTTCACTCTCACAGATTGACAGTTTTGACTTTTCTTTCTATTTTGTCTCAGAATCAGCTGATTTTAGCATCAATGCAGTCATATAAGAAAACTCACAATAGAACAGATCTTAGTTGATTGAAAAAGGCGCAAAATATTTAATCTGTTAAAGCGTTAGTAACATTTTAAGCCATAAAACATCATTTCCCCATACTTAAATATATAAAGCTTTAGGCAGCCTTCTTGTATCACTGTGTTTTAGACATTTGTGCAAAAGTTGGCTCATTGCAAGACAAAAAATCTAAAAGTTGTCTTATTACTGGAGAGTGCAGCTTTAATCATGGGTTCCCATAAAGTAATGCACCAATCAATTATGACTATTTCCCCCCCACCCCCACCCCAGGTCCGGGGTATACCGGGGAAATGGGCCGTGTTTTTACCTTCCAGGTAGCCCCGCAGTGTCGGGTGAATGCGGTGGTTATGTCTTCGCGCCAAATATAGCAGGGAATAGGCCTAACTTAGGGTCCCTGGGTGCAGGGGCATTTTGCGGGGTTTTTACCAGCAGTTTGTCTCCACAGGGCGGGCATTTTGCCTGGGCTTGGCTGGACCAAAAGTCCCCACTATTCCCCAGAACTGGTGCATAACATAACAGCAGTTATTGGTGATGCTTTTTGCAGTATCAAAATTAATAATATTTTCAAAACCAAAGGCTTTGCAAATTTTGTGCAAAAAAAAGCTGAAAACAATTATCATTTTCTCTTGTCTAATGTTTATTGATTTACCTTTTTAACCATTAATTTAGGACTAACATATATTTTAGTTTATGCATGTGTTATAAGCTAATAGAAATTAGAATGTTATACTTTGTTTTGCTGTTTACCTGTATTTTGCATTTAGAAGATAAAAGTCCTTGCTTAAATGTTTTGGGAAAAAACTTAAATTAATGAATTATGCATGTGTCACATTTAGTTTATGTACATTCAGCTTTGCCGTGTGTGTGTGTGTGTGTGCGTGTGCGTGTGTGTGTGTGTATCATCCATTTTAAAACACTGCACTTTGGTTATATGTGTCGGAAAGTGTAAATGCAAGGAGCAGGACGTTAGACCCCAATCATACAATAAATGTCTTGTCTTGACTTGTCATCATCATAGCTCTGCAATGCTCTGTAGTCAGTTGCGCTGCTTTTTAGCAAAACACATCTGCTTTCAAATCACTATCATCCTACCATCTAATGAAGCAGCAGCAGCAGCAATGGCAACACCATTTATAACATATTTGTAGTCAACATCACCGTTCTCATTATCCCCACTGTTATCGTCAGCAACAACAGCATATATTGTTTTCTTTCAATTAACATCATCATCATCATCAGAAACATTAACAGCAGCTGCAGCAGAAAATACCACTGTAGCTACTACCCTTTACAATCGCCCCATCATAATTATGACAACAACATGTTTTTAACCAATTTAATTATGATGCAAACATAGGTCATTTACTCCAGATCTGTTATTATTACACTGCACTTTTCTTATTAGGCTTTACCATTGGATGAACTTGTAATAAATTCCATCCAATTCCATCCAGTAGTTTTCAAGTTATGCTCTGGAAACAAAAGTTTAACCAGAGAAAAATAATAAACAAGAGATGTTTGTCAAACATTATGCCCCCCCTGAACGCCATGTTGTCAGGATTATATGGACAATTGAATGAAATATGCATGGACCGAAATGACAGCAGTTTTGTTGCTGTTTTAAGATTATGACCATTAAAGTGTGAGGATAAAGTGTGATATGACTGTCATGACCTTTGACTCTATGAACTCAAAATCCAGAGTCATCAGCTGGTCACCTGAAACCTAAATGTCAAGTTTGAGGGCCATGGGTGCAGGCATTGTCAAGTTATCACAAGACAAGTTTTTTTCGTTCAAGGTCACTGCGACCTTGACCTTTGACCCGATGACCCCTTAAATCATAAGGGGTCATCTACAAGTCAGATGCAACTCCAATTCAAGTTTGAAGGCCATGGGTTCAGGCATTGTTGAGTTATCTCTCGGACAACCTTTACCATTCAAGATCACTGTGACCTTGGGTGATCTACTGGTCAGGCTTAACATCCATGTCAAATTTAATGATCATAGGTTCAGGCATTGTTAAGATATCAGTGGGGGAAGATTTGATAACTTTTTGCGTTAAAGGTTACTGTGACATTGACCTTGGCCTGATGACCCCCAAAGTCGATAGGGGTCATCTACTGGGCAGGCCCAACCTTCATGTCAAGTTTGATGACCATAGGTCCAAGAATTGTCGAGTTTGCTTTCAAGGTCACTGTGACCTTGACCTTTGACCCCTAAAATCAATAGGGGTCATCTACTGGTCAGGCCCAACCTCCATGTCAAGTTTGAGGGCCATGGGTGCAGGCATTGTTGAGTTATCACTTGGACAACCTTTTATCATTCAAGGTCACTGTGACCTTGACCTTTGGCCCAATGACCCCTAAAATTAATAGGGACAATCTTCTGGCCAGGCTCAAACTCCAAATCAAGTTTGAGGGCCATGGGTGCAGCCATAGTCAAGTTATCACTCGGATAACCTTTTACCATTCCAGGTCACTGTGACCTTGACCTTTGGCCCAATGACCCCTTATATCAATAGGGACCATCTTCTGGCCAGGCCCAACCTCCAAGTCAAGTTTGAGGGTCATGGGTGCAGGCATTGTCAAGTTATCACTCGGACAACCTTTTACCATTCCAGGTCACTGTGACCTTGACCTTTGGCCAGATGACCCCCAAAACCATAGGGGTCATCTCCTGGTCAGGCCAATTCTCCAAGTCAAGTTTGAGGGCCATGGGTGCAGGCATTGTTGAGTTATCAATCGGACAACCTTTTACCATTCAAGGTCACTGTGACCTTGACCTTTGGCCCAATGACCCCCAAAAACAATAGGGGTCATCGACTGGTCAGGCCCAACCTCCAAGTCAAGTTTGAGGGCCATGGGTGCAGGCATTGTTGAGTTATCACTCGAACAACCTTTTACCATTCAAGGTCACTGTGACCTTGACCTTTGACCCATTGAGCCCAAAAAACAATAGGGGTCAGCTACTCGTCAGGCCCAACCTCCAAGTCAAGTTTGAGGGCCATGGGTGCAGGCATTGTCACGTTATCACTCGGACAACCTTTTACCATTCAAGGTCACTGTGACCTTGACCTTTAACCTGATGATCCCCAAAAACAATAGGGGTCATCTACTGGTCAGGCCCAACCTCCATGTCAAGTTTGAGGGCCATGGGTGCAGGCATTGTTGAGTTAGCACTCGGACAAGCTTTAAAAAAAAATTACCATTAAAGGTCACTGTGACCTTGACCTTTGACCTGATGACCCCCAAAATCAATAGGGTTTATCTACTGGTCAGGCCCAACCTTCATGTGAAGTTTGATGACCATACGTCCAGGAATTGTTGAGTTATCACTCGGACAAGCTTTGGTCTACCGACGGACCGACCGACGGACCGACCGACCGACCGACATACCGACATGCCTGTGCAAAGCAATATACCCCTCTTCTTCGAAGGGGGGCATAAAAATATAGCAACAATTCTGAAATTTGCTTGTATAGAGTTATGTTTCTTGTACACTGCACTTCCTCTCAATGTATTTAGTTTCATTAGATTCCATCAGGTAGTTTTCAAGTAATGCCCTTGACAAGAAAAACTAATAAAGGGCAATTACTCTGCAGTAGGCTAAACTAGAGTTGTGATTACCATCCCTACATTGCTCGCTCCTCTCAATTTGTATTATCATTAGGCAAAATTTTATTAAATATCTAAAAGTTGTTTTAAAATTCATCTCCAGACAAGAAAAATGCACCAACCTACAACAGCGTTTCTCCAATACACTCCTTTCAAACTAATTATTTTGGCGGGAAGGGGGTATAATAAACATGTACAGCTGAAACAGTTGTCTAGAACCTTCTTAGAATTAATGTAGTCATGAAACTTCAACAGCAATAAAAAATTGAACATAAACAATGTTGACGTTATCAACATTGTTAACTTTAACAAAGTCTCTGAACAATCAGCCCATCTAGTATCTACAGCATGGTAACCAGTTACATCAGATTCTTCATTATATATTTTATCTAGTGAGATATTCCAATAAACCCTGGCAAACCCAGGATATAAACTGATCAATCCTACAAGAACAGCTGTTTTCACTGTAAATAGTTGGGGGTGGTATGGAGAAAATGAACATTTTATCTAACATTCCTCTCCTTCATTCAAGGAATATCAGGGAATTGCTAACCTTACGCTAGCACTTTTGTGGAGGTTATACAAAACATTGTCACTGACTATCAGATTTACCATACGGCTTGTTGTATATCTTTGACAAGGTGACCAATAGGAATGCTATGAAAGTAAGACATACATTATGTCAGAATTGTAGGCCTTGTAGTACACGTGCTCTCATTGTCTCTTACAACATGTGTACCAAGTGTCATATAGATATCTTGAACAGTTTTTAAGTTATGACAAAGGGTAAAGGGTAAGTGTTATGCACCATAATCACTAACACCGAAGATTCTGTCGACAACAACATCACAAAGGTGATGACAATACCTCAACATTTTAATAAGATTGTTATTACCAATTGAAATAAATGTGTTTGCTAATTCATATCATAATTATTGTTTAACCATGCAGGGATTCATATTTTATGATTTCACCTAATGTTAATTATGATTTCACCTAATGTTAATTATGATTTCACCTAATAATTATGATTTCACCTAATGTTATTTATGATTTTACCTAATGTTAATTATGATTTCACCCAGGGCTTCTAAAAACCGGCAATTTGCCGGTCTGGACCGATTTTGACCAAGCCAGACCGATTTCAGTTTCAAAAAGTGCAAAAAAAATTGGTCCGAAATTTTCTAAAATTTTTTGTAATTTCGGTCCAAAACGACCAAGTCAGTAAAAGATGTACAAACTGTAATACACAAACATTCATGGATCATATACACATTCAAACTACATCCAATAGGTCATAAAAGTGTCTTGGTTACCATGAGACCGATGCGACCAGCTGCTTTTTCCGCTACGCTGATCACTCTATAGCCTATCTGTTAATTAGCAGACGCTTGCAATCGGTCCAATCACGTGTTTTGGTATAAGCAGAAGACACAATTAAACAAACTATGTGTTAATTATCTGCTTGCAGCTTTCCTGATTAAGTGTTAAAATCGGTCCATATTTTCACATGGCAATATGCTATGTCGTCGTCAATCATTACATGATATCCGTTTGTTGATTACAAAACGGTTAAATTTAAATTGTTATAAAGAACCATTGCTGATTAAAAACGGCTTTAAAGATAAATGCATGTCATTGTTAATCCGTGAAAGCATTAAAATACCAAATTAATTAACGTAATAATATATAGGATATCAACAGCGATACGCTTGATTAACTACAGTACATAGTCTGACAGCTGTGTCTGCCGCTTACGTCATATTTATTCGCAGTAATGAAAAAATCGTTGTCGATATCCCACTTTAAGCTTGTTGCCCCGATTATAAATCTAGATATATACTATTATTCAAGATTATCAGTTGAATGTTGAACCACTAAAGAAGCATTAAGCAAATAAATCATAATACTGTTTCATTTTTTGTCGTCTCCCGTCAGCCACAGTTAATTACGATCACAGTCTTTCTTGATAGAAACGCCGTAGAACTCAATGAGAATCTCATTTGAATTAAACTTGTATCAATGACTATCCGAATCGGCTATGCTGGCTCTAGAGCCCTCTTACGTATTGCCACATCGCAAAAAATATTGACAGAAAAGACGTCGCGAAAATGTATGACATTTCTATAAAATCGGACTTTTGAACAGGTCTTTCTTTTTTTGAGGGAGGGGGATTTTTTTTTTTTTTTTTTTTTTTTGGGGGGGGGGGGGGGGTCGTCACCGGGTTCGGACCGATTGAGGTTCTAAAGTTTTAGAAGCCCTGATTTCACCTAATGTTAATTATGATTTCACCTAATGTTAATTATTATTTCACCTAATGTTATTATATCATGGCTCAATGATGAGAGAAATCGAAGTGTTATAGATGTCCCCTTCTCGCCCAAGTGTTTGCAGGTTCGATTCCTTCCAGGGGTGCTTTCTCACAGCCTCTCAAATGGGACCTCAGTACTGGTTTCTACTCAGGAAACAGACTAGAGTGATTCTATAACTTCAGCTTTTGTCACAATCTAGTTAAAAGAAATTAGTATAAACTAATCAATCAAACTACTGTGTATTTAACCTATCCTTTTTTAGATAAATTGCTAGCTAAGCTACTGTAAATGACTGGTTATAAGATGATAGTGGTATAAACTCAATCGAGATGATAGGAGTGTCATACCTTTCTACATAAATCTAAACATTTTTTTCACCATCTATTTCTCTGAAGAGCCTATTTTGGCCTGAAATCGACCTCAGAAAAAGATGTCAAAAGCTTAAAATTATTACTGTTTGTAAGATGCAGGCATTTTTTTACATCAAAATCTGAGGGAAAAAAGTGTGTCTTATAACCCGTATTTACGGTAATAAAAGAAATAAAACATTTAAAAGTGTTGTTGTTTTTTCATATTTTTATTTTTTTACCTTTAACAATAGACTGTTTGGAAACAAACATCACTTTATAACAACAACAATAAATAACAATAGAAGATAAACATAATATTACAAATGGCACTGCCATGATCATCTTATTTAAAAGAAATAGATTTAAAAAAATTATTTCTTCTTTAAAGAGCAAAAAAATTGATTTTCAAAATATGTTGCTGGTCTTCAAGTCAGGTCAATATTTGTTTAATGTCGGATAATGTGTAACATGTAAAACATAAGCTTTTTAGCGACATCTTCTGTGATTAGGTTGTTGTTTTTTTTGCATGTCATTGAACCATTCTAAGGTACTATTATAATATTTTATCAGCCAATTGTATTTTAATTTTCAACAATATAAAGCATATTTAATGTGTCATGAAAAAAAAAAAATTCCGACAGAAATTACTTTTACTTTAAACTTCATTTACCTTAGAAAAATTGAGAGGAAGTTATATTTTAACTCATGCGAAGTAACCATTTTTGGTACAATGTTGTGCAATAGTCATGTGTTGTAAGGTAAACCTGTGAACCAAGAAAAAAAGAACACTTGTCTGGCTTGATATGACCACAAGAAAAACTTGGAATTGAACCCAACTAGGCTTAGCCTTTGTCAGATGTGACTGCACTTACCACTTCATGGGGAAAAAAATGCTGTAGAAAAGATTGATATAGTAGAAGCTCAAGTTAAGAAATACATAAACCTCTTAAACTTCTCAAACCTCATGGCATTATCAACTGCAATATTTTATATTGTGAAGATGCATTATTATATTTTCAGCAAAAAAAACATCAAATAAAAGAAGCTGTATGTTTTTCAATAAAAATTCATCAGGTATGATCTTCGATCTTCGATTTTTTCAAAGCATGCTTTAAATTCCTCTTAATTTGTTACACTTAATTTAAGACACACCTGTAATCTTTTGAAGTTTTATTTAGGTTTCATTTCATGCGGACAGTTAACAACTACAAGCTTTCTTTTTATGTAGTTTAATAATACCTCAAGCCTTCTGTATTTTATTTGATTTACACATGAGAATATAATCTCATAATTCTAATAGATTCTTATTCCTATTTAAATAAAAAAAAGCTGGTTAAAAAGGCTGGTTTTAACCTAAATAGAAAGAGTATTATTCACATTATGCACCAGTCAATTGTAATCACAGCCCCCCAGCTTCAGGGGTGCACAGCGGAAATTACAGCGTAGGTTTTTGTTTCACGCCGAAAACAGCGGGGAATGAGCCTTACCAAGGATGTCCCAGGGGTGTGGGGCATTTGGCAGGGATTTTACCAGCAGTGTGTCCCCGCAAGGTGGGGATTTTACCTGAGATTGGCTGGACCGAAAGTCAAAGTCCCAGTTATTCTCTGGACCGTGGTTACAATTGACTAGTGCATTACGATTGTACGTATGTTGTCTACTCTCTTTTATACTTTCCTCGTTAAGAGAAATTTTCAATCATCTAAATTTAAAAAAAAAATGATACTGGTAATCAGACAGGGTCAAGAAATTTGAAATGGTTTATTTTTTCTTGCCTTACTTTGAACAAATGATATGAAAAATAGATGAGCATAGATGTTTTCTAGATGTACTCGTGTTATTACTGGAAATACAATGATCAACAACGAGCAACACTGAACAACAGCAAAGATGACATTGTTAGACAATTGCTTGTTTATTTCTTGATCAACACAAGTGAAAAGAAATAATAATCTATAAAATCCTTATTCACTTCAGTAAAATGGATGTGGAAAATACAAGGATTAAAATTTTGCAATTTGTTTTTAATCATGAAACAAAATCAAGTTTATTTTTCTATATCATATTTATTTATCTGCCAAATTTTAAGGGACGAAACATTAAAGATTGTATCGGAGTAAATTGACTGATCTAATAAAATTTCAATTGATTTCTCTTCCTTAATTAAATTGCAGCATTGTTTTACATTTTTTGCTGTTTCATTTCTCATTTTAAAATATTCTTTAATAGTGATTCTGATGTTGTTTTCTTTTTTTTTGTACTACAGGTTCAGACCATGTTTTTTTTACCTATTTTTTACTGCCAGTTGACCTATTTTTTTGACTGCCCATTGACCTTTTTTTACTCCCAGTTGACCTATTTGTTTGACTGCCCATTGACCTTTTTTTCTTGCCAGTTGACCTATTTGTTTGACTGCCCATTGACCTTTTTTTTACTGCCAGTTGACCTATTTGTTTGACTGCAAGTTGACCTTTTTTTTACTGCCAGTTGACCTATTTGTTTGACTGCAAGTTGATCTTTTTTTACTGCCAGTAAACCTATTTCTGTACGGCCAGTTGACCTATTTTTTACTGCCAGCTGACCTATTTTTTTACTGCCCGTTGACCTATTTTTTACTGCCAGATGACCATTATAAAAATACAGTAAACCAAAAAAGAAGTGAACAAAAATACACGAGCAAAAATATTCTAATTGATTTACTGATAACTTATAATAATGGCAATTGACTTGCAGTTTGGTCCCATTCTGCTGAATCTAGCACATAAAATATTTACAAACTCAGTTCATTTAGAATTTAATAGATTAATCTAAATGTAACTAAATGAAATTCTGATTATCCTGTTCTTCCACTGATTCTCAATATTGAATCAGGGGCGGCTTCCAGAATTTGCATTTGAGGGGGCGCACTTTGGAAGTGCATCAAAGAATTTACGCTTGCTTAAATTCCAAAGAAACGAACAATGCAAGAATTTAATGGGTTAATTTGGGCTTGAAGTCGTTCCCACGGAAATATTGAAACATTTAAGTTCATTATTTTCACATTGTTCCTCATTTATTGATACATAAAGTAAACTTTAACAATTTTAGAGGGGAAGTGTGCCAATAGGCCCCTGTCAAATTCCACCAGTGAGGATCACAGTCAATATTAATTTATTGTTTATCTATACCAGTCAACAGACTTTTGGATGAGCGAAGCAAGACTTTCGATACTCGTGCTTGGCAACAAACAATTTCCAAAAGCCCTGCTATACAAAATCAAGAATTTGAGCAAGCCTGGATAGCATTTTTCCAGTGCAGGGCTTGCCCGCATATGCCCTGCTCAGTAATTTCGTCCAATAAAATACACAATACTGAAAAATTCCTATAGACTTAAGCTGGTATAACATTATATTAAAACATAAACCTGTATATATATATAAATATATATATATATATATATATATATATATATATATATATATATATATATATATATATATATATATATATATATATATATATATATATCTTATTATCTAAATGGCCAGAAATGCTTATAATCATTCATGTACCGTAATTGCCCTTTTAAACGTGTATGCCCTAATAGACGCGCCATGAGTATTTTTGTGGATCTATTTTTCATTCATGTATCCCAACACTGCAAAAAATGCAATATTTTTCAATAGAAAGCATTCCTACCACCGCCATTTTAAAGCACCTGCTGATGTCATGCATGCTTATACAGAATCACCATGCCTTATTGTACACAATGACAGTCACAATAAAATTGCCTCAAGTTATTGAATTACACACCAGTGTTTGTTTATAGCTACGGATACTGATCGTTATTTCGTGTTTGTGACTCGAATTTGGCAGATTTTAAAATGTTGCTGAATGGGGAAAATAAGACATGCGCCCTGTACATTTAATACGACATTTACAGTAGTCACAAATTCTGAGTATAATTTCAAGCCAATAACTTTACTGTTCTTTCCATATCCTTTAAATTAATGTAAATTTTACATAACAAATGTAATTTTGTACAGAAAAATGGTATACAAGTTAACATGAAAAACAGTTTATAACATACTAGATCAGACACAAGTTTTTACCCTTCAATATTTTGATTTTAAGCAACAATCAAACATGTTTCTTTTTGGTAATTCATAATCACATCGAAACTACACATTAGCAGGAGGTGGTCCACTGGTTGAAGGTTTCGTAAGAATTCTTGTTGCCGCTAATGTGGGATTAGCGGGAGCAGTTATTTGACGAGGATTACGATTTTCTGGTTTACAACAGCAGCAACGACGAACTTTACAACACATGCGAACGAGTTCCTGTAATCCTCTACGGTATTCCAGACTCATGGTAATGTATACGAAAAATTTATAAAATCCATTACCCATGGCAGCCCAAAATGTGAGGAAATGTATTAAATCTGGAATTATTACATAATAGCTGATAATGCGTGTAATACACCATGGCAGCCAAGTTCCCGCATAAATTGATGACACTATGAAATTAATCTGGTAGTTCCTTGGTCTCGAACTCACGTCTAATAACACAGCTTCATACATCTTTTGCTTTTTTCTGAATCCATGCGTGAATAAATACACGTTTGTTATAATAAGCACTAGGAATGCAGGCAAAAGGGCAAGAATAGCGGCAGAAATGAAATATGGTATTTCAGAACCAAAATTCACAGCACATAAATAAACTTCAGTGTAATATTGGTCGATTTCACTGTAACTCAGAACGGGAGGGCAACAAAAGCTGATAGCAGCGATCCAAGCAAAAGCTATCCAACACAACGACCTTGGTGGTGACATCATGACCTTGTAACGTTCCGGTTTCCGCACAGCCACGTAATGATCTACATTCATCCAAGCAATTGCGTATAATCCCGATAAGAATAAGACGACAGTCAAGTATGCCTGAATGTGACATAGCTTTGGGTCAATTTCTGGTGTTCCGTACAAGTTTATAACAGCACTGTATAGTGCAAATGGAAAAATAAATACGCCAATACATAAGTCTGATATTGTTACGGAATAAAGATACACTTTGTTAATATTTCGTAAATAATCTGTACAAGCAATCACCAACAATGTTATGACATTTGTAGTCAATGTCAATATAATCATAAACACCAAAAACACAATTTCTACAATAATACTTGTTCCCATGGTGATACAACCTTTTCATCAAAGGGCAAGGACACTGACCTTTCAATTTACAATTTCTACATTAATAGTTGTTCCCATGGCGATACGACCTTTTCATCAAATGGCAAAGACATCGACCTTTCATTTCACAATTTCTACAATAATACTTGTTCCCATGGTGATACGACCTTTTAATCAAAGGGCAAGGACAGTGATATTTTAAATCACAATTTCAAAACTTTTACTTGTTCCCAAGGTGATAAGACCTTTTTATCAAAGGGCAAGGACACTGACCTATCAACTCACAATTTCTGCAATAATACTTGTTCCCATGGTGATACAACCTTTTTTAATCAAAGGGCAAGGACAGTGACCTTTCAAGTCACTATTTCAAAGCTAATATTTGTTCCCATGGTGATATGACCTTTTCATTAAAGGGAAAGAACACTAACATTTCAATTCATCATATTTGTTTCATTTTCCATTATTTCCTCTTTTTAATCCACACAATTAAATGTGAATCACCATTTCATGATTGTATTGCCTTCATTCTTATTCAATGTCCAGTAATTTCACATTTACCTTCTAGCACTATCCAGACCACTGATGTCTCTAATATCCTCCATCTATGTTCTATTGAGAAATTTCATTATCACACTGCTGTCTATTTTACACATAAAACTCCTCAGCAAAATCTTGTAATTCAGGGATGAAAGTGGAATCTTATTTCAGACTGTGCTTCAAGCAGGAATGTTGAACCATAGGAGAATTTGTAACCTTTATGGTTTCTTTTGTCTTTTTAATACTGTGGTCTTCTGCTTTTTTATGGTGCTCAGGGATTAGATTCAGTTGTCACTTCTGGATTCCCTCAATGCTGACAGGGCTGGCTCCTGAAAAAGATTAGCATAATTAAGAATTATTTTACCATTTATGTGAGAACTTATTGATTTATCAAATTTCATTTCCTTTACTTATATATATTGATATATTGTTACCAGTTGTCCTCAAATTGAGAAATTATCCTTCAAATTTTAAACCAAACCAGAAAAATTATAATTTGTATGATTTTTATATCATTGATTCCTTGTATTTATTTTAATTAAATATTTTCTTATTTGATTAATCACATGATTGGCAATCTTTGCAAATATTTAATTTTTCAATACAAAACCTATTTAAAACTATATGCTTTAAGTTTTTCATTGTTGAGTTTTAGTTCAATGTTAAGTTTTGTAATGTTATCTTTGTTATTTATGTCGTAGAATAGTTCATTGAGCTAATGTTTCTTGTTATTATATCCCTGACTTAAAATTAAAATCTTGTATCTTGTATCTTGTATCTTGTTTCTTAATTATAATAAGAGCAAAGCAGAGAGAATGCTTACATTCTGCTTTTGTGCTTAAGAAAAAAAGGACATAGCTCAACAATTATATTACCCTAGAATTATGTACCTTGCTGTATATGTGTGTATTGTCTTTGGCAACATATCTTCATTAGTTTTTAAAGTGACACCCTTATTCAAAATCAATACATACGCATGTATAACAAACATAAATTTTGACTGATAAACCTTTAACTACTTACTAAATAATGCATTTGTGGAAAATTTAATTACTGATTACAAGATTGTAACCGTGTATTTAAAAGCAGAAAGTGCAAAAATATTAAATGATTGGTGAATGCTAAAAGATGAACTGTGGTCTCATAAATTAGAAATACGGTGTTTAATGCTCATTTCTTTCAAATTTAACTTGGTATCTTTCATAAGAACCATTGTGTTCTACATTTATTCCTCCTTTTTGGAATATTAAAACAATATTGTTAATTGTGGTAAATCTTATTTGGGAGTAAGAGTGCATCTTTAAGAAATGGTCTAAGTTCAAGTTTAGGCATGTATACACCAATAATGCCACTGGGAAAAACAAAAGATCAGTATAAGTTTTAAAACAAATCAATGATTTCCTGACCAATGCTTCTTCTATACATTAAAACATGAATAATGCAACAAGCAAATATCAGGCTAGAGGCACTTTTGCCAGGAGCAGTCAATATTTCTGATTTAATATTTGACAGATAATATTAGTTATACAGAAAATTATACCACAGCAGGTGAAAAGTAACCATTAGATTTGTTTTTAAGATCCTGGACTGATATAGAAAATTATACCACAACAGGTGAAAAGTAACCATTCGCCTTGTTTTTATCATCCTTGACTTGTACAGAAAATTATACCACAACAGGTGAAAATTAACCATTAGCCTTGTTTTTATCATCCTTGACTTGTACAGAAAATTATACCACAACAGGTGAAAAGTAACCATTAGCCTTGTTTTTATCATCCTTGACTGATATAGAAAATTATACCACAACAGGTGAAAAGTAACCATTAGCCTTGTTTTTATGAGGCTAAAATGACTTGTACAGAAAATCATACCACAACAGGTGAAAAGTAACCATTAGCCTTGTTTTTATTAGGCTAAAATGACTTGTACAGAAAATCATACCACAACAGGTGAAAAGTAACCATTAGCCTTGGGTTTTTTTAGGCTAAAATGACTTGTACAGAAAATTATACCACAACAGGTGAAAAGTAACCATTAGCCTTGTTTTTATTAGGCTAAAATGACTTGTACAGAAAATCATACCACAACAGGTGAAAAGTAACCATTAGCCTTGTTTTTATTAGGCTAAAATGACTTGTACAGAAAATCATACCACAACAGGTGAAAAGTAACCATTAGCCTTGTTTTTATTAGGCTAAAATGACTTGTACAGAAAATCATACCACAACAGGTGAAAAGTAACCATTAGCCTTGGGGTTTTTTAGGCTAAAATGACTTGTACAGAAAATTATACCACAACAGGTGAAAAGTAACCATTAGCCTTGTTTTTATGATCCTTGACTTAGACAGAAAATTATACCACAACAGGTGAAAAGTAACCATTAGCCTTGTTTTTATGATCCTTAAATTGATTGATACTGACAATTATACCACAACCGGTGAAAAGTAACCATTAGCCTTGTTTTTACGATCCTTGACTGATATAGAAAATTTTAAAAATTAACTGTTTTCCTTGTTTCTATATTTCAAGGATCATGTCATGATTTTGTCTTCCATTCTTTTGTTGAAGTTTCTATTTTAGATCATAATAAATTATTTGTCATCAATATTTATAATTCAACAAGCAATTTGAATAATTACCACCAATGATTTAAATAAAATTCATAATGATGGTTCATTTTCATGCTTCTCAAACATCGCTTTAAATCTGTTGTGAAAGTATGAATTAATTTTGCAAGAGGAATATTCTGATTTATACAAGAGTTGTTCCAAAACACGCAGAAAAGTGCTCTCATTTCTTCAAATATTAATGAAGGAATGACGTCACCATTACGTCATATGTACTTCCGTTGTGTGGAAAATTCTTAATAAAAAAAAATGTTCTTATGATTGATAGACATGTTTTCACATGCTCAATACATTGTAAATCGAAACTATCATTATTCCTGAAACTTTTATACCCAGGTTACACACCACCATTGTTATTCCCTATATAAATCAATGTAAAATTTTAATTTTTAGACAACATTTAAAGGCATTTCGAGCGAATGCAGGCTATGATAACCACATATATTCTTAAAGTACAAGCTTTAAATTACCTTTTAAGCCAATAAAAAAAGGGGGTCAAGTTATTCCTAAGAAAAAACACTCCACTTGAAAAACAAACTCTAAAAATTGCACCGTCCGCCATGACAGATCTTCCAAAATGACCTTTTAACTATAGGGCAGTGGTTTATGCTTTAATCTCTACTCGAAATGATAAATCCAGCAAGAATAGATACTTAAGGTATAAAAGTTTCAGGAATAATGATAGTTTTGATTTACAGTGTATTGAGCATATGAAAACATGTCTATCAATCATAAGAACAATTTTTTTTTTATTGAGAATTTTCCACACAACGGAAGTACATATGACGTAATGGTGACGTCATTCCTATAACTAAACCCGTCCCTGCATTTTTTATGAAAAACACTTTTGATTAGTCCTTCATACATAAATACACCCAAAGCTAGCTCAATCTGATAGTCTTGTGTCAGGTTTTACAGTTTCACTGCCTGTCACCCAAGTGCCTGTGCCTCTGTATTTTCTAAGGTGTTTTGGCCCCAAATGGCATTCTTTGAGGTTTTTCAACTGAACCTTGACCCAAATGGCATTCTAAGCATCAAATGGGGCAGTTCTACACATCTTTGCACACATTTCAAGCTCTTGCAGTCAAATTTTCACCAAATTTGGACATTTTCAGTGCCCGTAAGATTGCAGACGACTCATTTAAAAAAAAAAATAGGCGAAAGTTGTGAAAACCAGGAAATAGCATATTTTGATCAACCGGACAAGATAAACATATTTAATTGTGAAAATTTGCCAGAAATAGTGAAATGCAATACATTTCTTACCAAAAATAACACTTTTTAAACAAAGCAGTTTGGTCCCTTGAAATGACATGAAACTTTAAGGATATGTAGATAAAAATGAGTGCTTATTTCCACATGTTTGTAGTTAAACCAACTTTTGGGAATTCTTTGGTGTTCTTTACTGTCATATTAAAGCTGCACTCTCACAAATATGCTTTTTTTATTTTTTTATCTTGGAAAGAGCAAATGTTTGCGTAAATATCGGCAAACCAATGATACAAGATTGCTGACAAGAGATCAGATCGCAGATTTTCATATTTTCGTTCTAAAATTAATGTTTTATGGCTTAAACTGTTACTAACAGTTTAAGAAAAATGCATAATTCATTTTTGGACTTTAATATAAAAATCTGCATTCTATTTTTTTGTCAGCAGTCTTATATAATAGGTTTCCATGCATATTTGCAAAAATCGGCTCGTTCCAAGAAAATAAATAAAAAAAGTTGTTAAAACATTCAATCTGTGAGAGTGCAGCTTTAAATTGATGAACCAAACAAACATTAAACAAAATAATGAAACACTGTCAAGCTACACGCATTCCCATAATTCGAAACACACATTTCATGTATCCATCGATAAACCCAACATTAGAACCACGAAACACTTAAAAGCTACAGACATGCCATAATTGGAAACCAATAATTGATAATAATTGTTCACACTTTGTAACTTTAATGAAACCATCCATTAACCAAGCATTATAAATCAATGAAACTCCCTAAACCGACAAACATCATCATGAGTGTATGCACCAAATGTATATTTTTTGTTTCCCTCTATCAAAAGCCTAACATTAAATCCATTAACCAACTCTTAAGTTTAATCCCTCAACCGACTCTTTCAGTAAATCCATTAACACACTCATACACTAAATCCCTCAATTGACTCTTACACTAAATCCATAAACCAACTTTTACAGTAATTCCATTAACTCTTAAACTAAATCCCTCAACTGACCCTTACACTAAATCCATTAGCCCATCCTTACACTAAATCCCTCAACTGACCCTTACACTAAATCCATTAGCCCACCTTTACACTAAATCCCTCAACTGACCCTTACCCTCAATCCATTAAGTTTAAACCCACTCTTACAGTAAATCCATTAACCAACTCTTATACTAAATCCATTAACCCACTCTTACACTAAATCCATTAACTCACTCTTACACTAAATCCATTAACCCACTCTTACACTTAATCCATTAACCCACTTTTACAGTAAATTCATTAACCCACCCTTACACTAAATCCATTAACCCACTCTTAGAGTAAATCCATTAATCCACTCTTACAGTAAATCCATTAACCCACTTTTACTGTAAATCCTTCAACTCACTCTTACACTAAACCAATTAACCCACCCTTACACTAAATACATTAACCCATTTTTCAGGCAAAATCCATTAACCCACTCTTGCACTAAATCCATTAACCCACTCTTACACTAAATCCATTAACCCACTTTTACAGTAAATTCATTAACCCACTTTTCAGGCAAAATCCATTAACTCACTCTTACACTAAATCCATTAACCCACTCTTACACTTAATCCATTAACCCACTTTTACAGTAAATTCATTAACCCACCCTTACACTAAATCCATTAACCCACTCTTAGAGTAAATCCATTAATCCACTCTTACAGTAAATCCATTAACCCACTTTTACTGTAAATCCTTCAACTCACTCTTACACTAAACCAATTAACCCACCCTTACACTAAATACATTAACCCATTTTTCAGGCAAAATCCATTAACCCACTCTTGCACTAAATCCATTAACCCACTCTTACATTTAATCTAAGCCCAATCTTACACTACCAATTAGGTGTTTTTGTGCAGATTTTCTGTTACGACAGCGGATGTTATCTTTCACTATACCCTGTGATAAAAGCATATCACACAGCATGTTGATTTTCTATAATTTTCCCTTGCGTTCAGTTAACACTGTACAGTTGTACGAAGTAGCAGCAGATGAAAGCAGTGATATGCGCACCATCATGTTGGCTACCACGGATTATATATCGCTGCAATTTACTGCGATGACGCAATACCTCCCGCAAAAGCCACAATATTTTTCAAAAACCGTGTTGTTGTTAGCGTACATTAAATCCATTATTCCCTATTCAAACATAAACCCCATTCTTACTATACTACATTTTTTTATTAAATCCATTAACCCCACTCTTCCGTCAACCCCCTCTAAAATTAATTCCATTAATCCCAATCTTTTGCTAACCCCCTCTAAAATTAATACAATTAACCCCACTCTTCCATTAACCCCCTCTAAAATTAATTCAATAAACCCCACTCTTCCATTAACCCCCTTTAAAATTAATTCAATTAACCCCACTCTTCTGTTAACCCCCTCTAAAATTAATTCAATTAAACCCACTCTTCCCTTTACCCCCTCTCAATTTGTTCCATTGACCCAACACTTACATTAAATCCATTAACCCCACTCTTCTGTTAACCCCCTCTAAAATTAATTCCATTAACCCCACACTTACATTCAATTCATTAACCCCTCTCTTCTGTTAACCCCCTCTTAAATTAATTCCATTAACCCCAACGCTTACATTAAATTCATTATCCCCTCTCTTATGTCAAGTCCATTTACTGACCCAAACTGTCACCCTCCAGAAAATGCCATGATCTTTCACAGTATAATTTGCTCTGACCCACCATAAATGAATAATAGTACTAACTTAATCTGACATCACTAAGAGTTGAATAATGCCTATGGGAATATTGCTGCCAGTGGAAACCCTTGATGTTAGATATAAATAGTCTCCATACTAATATTGTAGTATCTATGTAATTGTTAAACCTTATTAGTTTGGATTTAACAACGTAAACAAGTCTAGAGTGTTGCAGATCTTGGCCCATTCATTTGGTTAATGAATACTAATAACCCTATAACCAGGTTAGTGTTTTAGTTTATATTTCGTCTACTGTTCCAGCTACTGGTTCATCTGTTTTAAATCAATACCAACTGTCTGCTAAAATAACCATAATATTTATAATATTAAATGTGTTTGATATTTGCTATTGACTTTAACTACGAATTAAGCATTGTCTAAGTTATAAGCATTTCAGAACTCAAAAATTTGTTTACCTTAACATATTAAGTCCTCATACTCAAGTCAGTCATATTGGTTCTGCTAATAGTCAATGCTCCAGCACAAAGTAAATAAATCATAGCACTAACTTTATCTGATATCACTGAGAGATTACAAGTGCCTGTGGGAATGTTGCAACTAGCGGAAATCCTCGATAATAAACTAGGAGCTGCAGCTATCCATCACTGAAACTATCCATCATGAGATCAGACAGGGCCAAAGGAAAACAATTTATCTCATAAATTGCTGGGTTATTCTTTATGAATTGATATAAAAAGATAAGGATAGGGGAAATACTGAAAATGATAAACCTCAAAAATGAACCAAAAGTCAGTGGAAATAATTGGTTGAAAACATTATCAACAGTAGCAGTCTTCGAAACGGATATTGGACGAAGAGAGTTTCCTTTGATATTAAACAAAGAGTGATATTCTCTTGATTTTGAACAAATAGTGATATTCCCTTAAAATTAAATCAAGAGTGAGTTTCCCTTGAAATTGAGCCAGTAGTGATATATCCCTTGAAATTGAGTCAAGAGTGAGTTACCCTTAAAATTGAGTCAAGAGTGATTTCCCCTTGATATTGAACAAAGAGTGATACTTCCTTGAAATTGAATCAAGAGTGAGTTTTCCTTGAAATCGAGTCAAGTGTGAGTTTCCCTTGAAATCGAGTCAAGAGTGAGTTTCCCTTGAAATTGAATCAAGAGTGATTTTTTCTTGAAATCGAGTCAAGTGTGAGTTTCCCTTGAAATTGAGTCAAGTGTGAGTTTCCCTTGAAATTGAGTTAAGAGTGAGTTTCCCTTAAAAATTGAGTCAAGAATGAGATTCCCTTGAAATTGAGTCATAAGAGTGAGATTCCCTTGATACTGAGTCAAGTGTGAGTTTCCCTTGAAATTGAGTCAAGAGTGAGTTTCCCTTAAAAATTCAGTTAAGAGTAAGTTTCCCTTGAAATTGAATGAAGAGATTTTCCCTTGAATTTGAATCAAGAGTGAGTTTTCCTTGAACTTTCCATGTGAAAATCTTTTAAAATTGAATCAAGAGTGAGATTCCCTTAAAATTGAGTCAAGAATGAGAATCCTTTGAAAATGTATTAACTGTTAGTTCCCTTGAAACTGATTAATCAGTGTAATCCACCTGAAATTGAATCAAGAGTGAGATTCCCTTGAAATTGAATAAAAACTGAGATTCCTTTTATTTCAAATAAAGAGTGAGTTTCCCTTCAAATAGAATAAACATGATCTCCCCAAAAATGTAATAGACAGTAAGAGCTTCACTTGAAATTGAATACTAACTTAATTGAGTAAATAACAAGAGCTGAAACGGGTTCCAGAATATACCCAGACTACATGTGGGTAAATTGTATACCTGATAGTCTGGGCACGAGTTCCTGTTGACGATACCAGGTTCATTACTTATTAAATTTAGCCTTTTTAAATAAATTAAGAACTATCAGGCATACGCCTTCTGATGATGTATTAATGTGTTTTCGCAAATTAAAGTGTTAACTTTTTTCGATCTGTATGTCAGGTGTATGAGCACTATAATACCAATAATAGACAAACTGACATGATCACTTGAAACTCCAGCATGGCTGTTTTTCAAGTTCCAAAGAGGCAATGGCAAGCACATATAACGACCAATCCATGCCTGCTATTTACTCAGCATCTGATTTGAGAAGGCATCACAGTAGATGTACGAGCCTCATTTCCTTGTGGGCTGTCATTGTAATTCAAAAAATTAAATTTGATTAAATTGGAAGGAAATATATGTAAAAAAAAGTCTAAAAATAGTTCAAAATGTCCATTTTCAAGTTCCAACAGAGCTTTTGCATAAAATTTCTATCATGCAAACCCTTTTCAGTAATCTAGTCATTTTCTTCAAATGCTGGTGAAAAAGGGGTGAGAGTGGTCTAATGGCATTGTAGGTGTCCCATCTCACCCAAGGGACTGTGGGTTGAACAATTGTTATACTGTGGCCCAGGGGTGGGGTACTTTCTCATGAAACAAACTCATGAGTTACAAATCCTATAAGGTATCAGCTATCGTCACAATTAAGCTTAAACAAATCAATATGAACTAAACATATTTAGAGATATGGTAGTACTCGTATTTTAGTGTAAGGTTTATAACAGGGGTGAGAGTGGTCTAGTGGTAATTTCTCATGGCCTCTCAAAAAAGACAACAGTACCTGCCCAGGAAACGGACACAAGAGTGATTTTATAAGCGTTTGTCACAATCAAGCTTAAACAAATTAGTATGAACTTGACACATTGTGAGATATGGTAGTATTTTATTGTGGTTTATATCATCAGAAAGTACTACACTACATTGTATGTGCTAGAATTATGGTTGGACATTACTTGATACATTTTTGTTGAGTTTATGATGATGTATGTACACACATTTAAACTATTACAGTATTAATTTCCTATAAAGTTTATGAAAATCACATATTATCGTTTATACCCGCCCCGATCCGAAATACCAGATTTATTTTTAAACAAACCAACCAAAAGAATTTCCTCAGATGAAAAACAGAAATTTCAATCAGATTTCCTTGGGGAAAAACATACTCATCTAATTTCATTTTAATTAAAGTAAGTGCATCCCATTTTTACACTAGCTGATCAAATTTCCTGTGAGCACTGAAAAACCATGTTCAGTTTTCAGGACTTAAAGCAGCAGATAATTATTTTTCAATTAAAACTATGTTATGTTGCCTGTAAATTCAATCTACTTAAATATCTCCTTTGATTAGTTTCTTAAAATATCCCGTGCAGTGCTATGCACAAATTTAATTACCATGTTATTCTGTTTTTGTTCTTAGAATTGCCATCAATTTTATTTCTTTGAAAACAATCAGTTCCTGACATTTGTGATAGGTTTAAATCTTTCTTTACACACAAGCAGAGAACTTCAGTTATATTTATGCAGCAGTCAGTTGTAACGAGGCCCCCCCAGGTCTGGGAATAGAGGGGACTTTGACTTTTGGTCCAGCCAAGCCCGGGTAAAAACCTCACCCTGCGGGCACAAACTGATGGTAAAATCCCCGCCAATTATGCCCCCGCACCCCACGGACCATAGGTATGACCCATTCCCCGCTATATTTGCCAAGAAGACAAACCCACCGCATTCACCAGGCACTGTGGGGCCACCGGGAAGGTAAAACACGGCCCTTTTCCCGGCTATCCCTGGTATAGTCCCCCGAACCTCAGTCAAGATATATTACCCTACAAATGCCTAACTATTTCATGAGACATTACCAGCTCATACAAGATGGGGTTTTTTTTATTTTGCAAAATGATTCCTCCAATAGTGTTTTCTTCTGCATCAGAATGATAGAATATAATTGATATATTTAATATGTGTCCTCAGTGAACAAATCATACTACCTTTGATTAATTTCTTTTAATGCAGTCACCTCCTTTTGTTTAATACACTGCCACTGCCAGAGTAGTTACTTCCCTTTGAACAAAAATTGCCATTCAATTCACTTCAGTTGTGTTTGAACATTCAGTGCTGAAAGTATACAAATAACATTAAGTTAACACAAAAAACAAATACTTAATTTAATTTATAAGTCAATGTACAACTATCAAAAAGCATAGTAAATCAATCGTCTCTTTAACCAAAATGGGTTGTCAGCAAAACATTATGTGAAAATGTGTATCTGGCTTTATTTTACTCTCATACAAAAGAGTGTCAACATAGGATTTTTTGGCCAATATGTCACACAGACAATACTAACATGGCCATTGTAAGGTTTAAATTTCTTGAGAAAAGATGTCATGAGTACACACTGGTTTCAAATATGAAAAGTAATTGTTATTTCCTGGGTTAAAACAACTATGATAAGTTGCAGGGTAATTGCACAAGGTACTTAAACCTTTTATATCTGAATGAATCTTGGTGCGTTCTGGCATTTGCCCCTCGAATGTTATTGTGACAGAACGGGATTATAAAATATTGAAATACACTCAACAATCAGGTATTTTTTATTGAAAACTAATGACAGCAGTTTGAAGTTGGTATCCCAGGAGAAGCAAAGCAATTTGTGGACATTACTGTGATTGGGTATGGAAACAATATCTTGTCTGCTTTTATGTTTCTATGATGAAATTCATGTTGAAATAAGTGCTTGCAGAAGTGGTTTTTGATTTAGCAAAACAACAACGATAGAGAAACATACAATCATCATCATTAATGTGTTCATTAAATATTTTTCCTTTTTTAGCTATCTCTAAAAATCGGGCATATCACTGTAAGTGCAATAGGCTCCATGCCACAAATATACTGTATAATCTCAACTTTTAAACTAGAGATTGCTTTTTTGAAAAAGCGCATGTCTCCCCCATTGTGTGGTCGTAGGTGAGAAATAATCAATGATGGATCCCAAAATCAATAGGGGCCATCAACTAGTCATGACTAACTGGCATACCAAGTATGAAGTTCCTGGGTGTAAACGTTCTTGAGTTATTGAGCAGAAACCGGTTCTTCACCTCAAGGTCAGTGACCTTGACCTTTGACCAACTGATTGCAAAATCAACTAGACATCATGACCAACCTCACATCAAAGTTTGGTGAACCTAGATCAAAGCATTCTCCTGATATTGCACGGAAATATTTTTTTACATTAGAGGTCACAGCGACGTTGACCTTTGACCTTGTGACCCCCCAAAATATAGGAGTTTTCTAAACCTCATGATCAACCTCCCTACCAAGTTTGGTGAACCTAGGTCAAACCATTCTCAAGATATTGAGCGGAAATGTTTTTTACATTGGGGGTCGCCGCGACCTTGACCTTTGACCTAGTGACCCCAAAAACAATAGGGATCTTCTACACCTCATGACCAACCTCCCTACCAAGTTTGGTGAACCTAGGTCAAACCGTTCTCAAGATTTTGAGCAGAAATGTTTTTTATATTGGGGGTCGCCGTGACCTTGACCTTTGACCTAGTGACCCCAAAAACAATAGGGATCCTCTACACCTCACGACCAACCTCCCTACCAAGTTTGGTGAACCTAGGTCAAACCATTCTCAAGATATTGAGCGGAAATGTTTTTTACATTGGGGGTCGCCGCGACCTTGACCTTTGACCTAGTGACCCCAAAAACAATAGGGATCCTCTACACCTCACGACCAACCTCCCTACCAAGTTTGGTGAACCTAGGTCAAACCATTCTCAAGATATTGAGCGGAAATGTTTTTTACATTGGGGGTCGCCGCGACCTTGACCTTTGACCTAGTGACCCCAAAAACAATAGGGATCCTCTACACCTCACGACCAACCTCCCTACCAAGTTTGGTGAACCTAGGTCAAACCATTCTCAAGATATTGAGCGGAAATGTTTTTTACATTGGGGGTCGCCGCGACCTTGACCTTTGACCTAGTGACCCCAAAAACAATAGGGATCTTCTACACCTCATGACCAACCTCCCTACCAAGTTTGGTGAACCTAGGTCAAACCATTGTCAAGATATTGAGCGGAAATGTTTTTTACATTGGGGGTCGCCGCGACCTTGACCTTTGACCTAGTGACCCCAAAAACAATAGGGATCTTCTACACCTCATGACCAACCTCCCTACCAAGTTTGGTGATCCTAGGTCATGCGGTTTTCCAGTTATCGATCGGAAACGAAGTGTGACGTACGGACGGACTGACGGACTACCGGACTACCGGACTACCGGACTGACGGACAGGGCAAAAACAATATGTCTCCCCCAGAGAGGGGGAGACATAACAAGAACACAACATACGGATTCAAATGCTCATCTGATTGTTTTTAGTTCATCAAGAGACATAACTCCGCATAATTTCATGATATTACAAAATGTACAATTTATATAATGTAAAATATAAATTCTACTTATGTAAAATAATGAATTTTAGAAGATCATGCCCTATGTTGCAACGAAATCCTTGAATCGACCCCTTAAAGCTGCACTCTCACAGATTGACAGTTTAGACTTTTATATGCCTTCAATTCAGTCCTATAAGACAACTCACAATAGAACACATCTCAATTGTTTGGAAAACTGCTGAAAAACTCCTTTTCTTTTAAGCGTAAGTAATGCTTTTATCCATAAAATACCAAATTTTTAACCTAAATATGAAAAATTTATTCAGAACTTTTTCATTAAGAACAGCTCATAGCCAATCCTGTGTGGAACTACATTTTCCAATTTTTTTTATTTACTCGTATAAACCGCCAAAAATGAAAAATAAGAAACCATACTCGTATATTCCACTTATTGGCACTATAACGAAAGACGCTTCGGAGCATTTTCAACGCATAACAAAATATTATGGCTCCAATGATTGCCCACCGTGTTCTATGACACCAGTCATGGATCTTACATTAATTTCTGCAAGGGGGCTTTTAGAGAATGAGCCCCAATCAATCATTTTAAAACAGACTGTATACTATCCACAAAATGAATGAGACTTAATCAAAACAAAAACTAATAACCAGTCTGTCTCAATGATGTTGATATCTCCTGGCCTCCTAGGGTTAAAAGCAAATTAGGAAAAGAGTATAATATATCTTTCTAATAAATAGGAACTGTCAAATTGTGTCTGCACAGTTTGCAATATAGTACCATAGTTCCTATAGTGAAATAATCAAAACTCCAAGCAATGATAAGACTTTGAGACAAATAACATTGAATCAAAGATCTTGAGATTGACTTTTGTTTTGCAAGGTGTTGGAATTTCTTTCCAATCAGTTACAATTTTAGCTAAGGATGCACTTATATTTCCCTAAAGCCCCCATCTTTCAAGAGCTTGATGAATGGCATGCACAATTTCAACAGGATTTGCTTTTAAATCTAGGGAAACAGAACTTAATTTCATGAATTGATATCCCTCACCGAAGGATTGATATATGCAGTTCCAAACAGATCTAAACAGCTTGAGACAGCAATATAAGCAACTAGATGTCTGAATTCAACAGCAAAACATATGTCTCCCTTCATTTTATCTCTTTGTTTGCAGAGATACTGTATAAACAGAACACCATGTGGCTCCAGTCCTCAAATGCATGCTGTTTTTGAAACTGCATATGCCATAGGCATAAATAATTAAAATGATTTCTCCAGAATAACAAAAATTGAATGATTGCATCAATAAATATATGCACAACATAAAGTTCATAATTCTGTTAAGCAAATATGCCAAAGTAAAAGCCCTTAAATATGCTGTATCTGGGCTTCACTGCAAACAGAGGCTGAGAGGCTCAGCATGACTCAACAACATATCTCCCTTCAGTTCAAGGTCAGACAACAACATATCAAACAACAATATGTCTTCCATGTTGTCTAAGGGAAAACAACAATACGTCTCCTTTCAGTCCAATGGAAGGACCACAATGAATGTCTGCATACAGTCCAAGGGGAGACAACTATATATATGCCTTCATTCCAAGGAAGACATCAATATGTCTGCCTTCAATCCAAGGGGAGACATAAATATGTCTACCCTTATTCCAAGGGTAGACAACAATATGTCTATTTTCAGTCAGATGGGAGACAACCATATGTCTGCCTTTATTCATAGGGGAGACATGAATATGTCTGCCTGCAGTCCAAGGGAGACATGAATATGTCATCCTTCAGTAAAAGGGGAGACAACTACATGTCTGCCTTCATTCTAAGGGGAGACATCAATATGCCTGCCTTCATCCCGAGGGGAGACATCAATATGTCTACCTTCATTCCAAGGGGTGACAACAATATGTCTGCCTTCAGTCCGAGGGGTGACTAAAAATATGTCTGCCTTCATTCCAAGGGGAGACATCAATATATCTACCTTTATTCCAAGGGGAGACAACAATATGTCTAACTTCATTCCGAGGGGAGACAACTATGTGTCTGCCTTTAATCCAAGGGGATACATCAATATATCTACCTTCATTCCAAGGGGAGACAACAATATGTCTGCCTTTATTCCAAGGGGAGACATCAATATGGCTGCCTTTAAAATAAGGGGAGACAACAATAGGTCTGCCTTCAGTCCAAGGGGTGACAACAATATGTCTTCCTTAAGTCAAAGGGGAGACATCAATATGTCTGCCTTCATTCCAAGGGGAGACAACAATTTGTCTTCCTTAAGTCAAAGGGGGAACAGCAATATGTCTGCCTTCATTCCAAAGGGAGACAACAATATGTCTTCCTTAAGTCAAAGGGGAGACATCAATATGTCTGCCTTCATTCCAAAGGGGGACAACAATTTCTCTCCAATGAGTCAGATGGGAGACAACACTATGTCTGCCTTCATTCCAAGGGGAGACAACAATATGACTGCCTTCAGTCCAAGGGATGACAACAATATGTTTTCCTTAAGTCAAAGGAGAGACATCAATATGTCTGCCTGCAGTCCAAGGGAGACATGAATATGTCATCCTTCAGTAAAAGGGGAGACAACTACATGTCTGCCTTCATTCTAAGGGGAGACATCAATATGCCTGCCTTCATCCCGAGGGGAGACATCAATATGTCTACCTTCATTCCAAGGGGTGACAACAATATGTCTGCCTTCAGTCCGAGGGGTGACTAAAAATATGTCTGCCTTCATTCCAAGGGGAGACATCAATATATCTACCTTCATTCCAAGGGGAGACAACAATATGTCTAACTTCATTCCGAGGGGAGACAACTATGTGTCTGCCTTTAATCCAAGGGGATACATCAATATATCTACCTTCATTCCAAGGGGAGACAACAATATGTCTGCCTTCATTCCAAGGGGAGACATCAATATGGCTGCCTTTAAAATAAGGGGAGACAACAATATGGCTGCCTTCAGTCCAAGGGGTGACAACAATATGTCTTCCTTAAGTCAAAGGGGAGACATCAATATGTCTGCCTTCATTCCAAGGTGAGACAACAATTTGTCTTCCTTAAGTCAAAGGGGGAACAGCAATATGTCTGCCTTCATTCCAAAGGGAGACAACAATATGTCTTCCTTAAGTCAAAGGGGAGACATCAATATGTCTGCCTTCATTCCAAAGGGGGACAACAATTTCTCTCCAATGAGTCAGATGGGAGACAACACTATGTCTGCCTTCATTCCAAGGGGAGACAACAATATGACTGCCTTCAGTCCAAGGGATGACAACAATATGTTTTCCTTAAGTCAAAGGAGAGACATGAATATGTCTGCCTGCAGTCCAAGGGAGACATGAATATGTCATCCTTCAGTAAAAGGGGAGACAACTACATGTCTGCCTTCATTCTAAGGGGAGACATCAATATGCCTGCCTTCATCCCGAGGGGAGACATCAATATGTCTACCTTCATTCCAAGGGGTAACAATAATATGTCTGCCTTCAGTCCGAGGGGTGACTAAAAATATGTCTGCCTTCATTCCAAGGGGAGACATCAATATATCTACCTTCATTCCAAGGGGAGACAACAATATATCTACCTTCATTCCGAGGGGAGACAACAATACGTCTGCCTTTATTCCAAGGGGAGACATCAATATGGCTGCCTTTAAAATAAGGGGAGACAACAATAGGTCTGCCTTCAGTCCAAGGGGTGACAACAATATGTCTTCCTTAAGTCAAAAGGGAGACATCAATATGTCTGCCTTCATTCCAAGGGGAGACAACAATTTGTCTTCCTTAAGTCAAAGGGGGAACAGCAATATGTCTGCCTTCATTCCAAAGGGAGACAACAATATGTCTTCCTTAAGTCAAAGGGGAGACATCAATATGTCTGCCTTCATTCCAAAGGGGGACAACAATTTCTCTCCAATGAGTCAGATGGGAGACAACACTATGTCTGCCTTCATTCCAAGGGGAGACAACAATATGTCTGCCTTCAGTCCAAGGGGTGACAACAATATGTTTTCCTTAAGTCAAAGGAGAGACATCAATATGTCTGCCTTCATTCCAAGGGGAGACAACAATATGTCTTCCTTAAGTCAAAGGGGAGACAACAATATGTCTGCCTTCATTCCAAGGGGAGACAACAATATGTCTTCCTTAAGTCAAAGGGGAGACATCGATATGTCTGCCTTCATTCCAAAGGGGGACAAAACTTTCTCTCCAATGAGTCGGAGGGGAGACAACACTATGTTTCCCATCAGTAGAAGGGAGACATATAGCTCTGTAACAATACCTGAAGTCCTATTGTTAACAACTCAAGACATCTAAATACCCAAAAGCCCAAAAAATTGTTAGCAAACTGAAAGCCCATCGATCATTTTAATACAAGCTATCTCCACAAGTTGTATATTACAAAAGCAATATTTGCCTATCACAAGCACAAGAACTTTGATATCTTGGCTTCCTAGGGTGAATAACAAATTAGGGAAAGGGTATAATATATCTTTCCAATAAACAGGAGCTGTCAAATTAGTCTGCACAATTTGAGATAAGGTTGTTAATATTACAGCGAAATAGCAAAGAATTGAGTTTGGGACAAAATAAATTGAAAATTGACTTCTTGGAAGGTTCATTGTCATACAATTTTGGTTCCAGTTCATGATGTTCTTATGAGATAATGTAGATCATAAATAATGTCACCATCGTAAAATGTATTATTATATGATTTTGCCCTTTAACGAGTGTAATAATAAGTGATGTCATAAATGAACTGGGCTGTAAATGGCCTGAGTAACACAGTGATGTTTTACATATTTAGCGCTAGAAACCATCAAATTAGTATATATGATATAAATAAAACATGGTTATTTAATTAGAAATCGAATAAACCTATTTATTCATAGAGATCAATTATAGAAAACTTGTTTACACTCTTGCATATGAGGGAAGGGGTTGTCTGGGTGGAGGACCAAACCTCTCTTTCATCAATACATACATATTTCATATCCAGGGGAGTGAAGGCACACATCGAGAATTGCATCCCCTCAGCAAACTCTGTATTCAGTGACCACTATGTTATTTCCTTAAAATGTAATTATAATGCAAATTGAAAACTGAAACAACAAACCAATACTGCAAGCAATGATCTTGTTTTTTATGGCACCATTTTGATAAAAAAGTAAAGAGAAAATACAATAAATACATACTTAATTTTGCATGGGCCAGGGTAATATTTCCATCTGGATATTTTTTACTCTCCATTCAAAGGCTCTGATATTTTGAAGAGATAGAAAGAACTTGGAATAGAAACATTAGTTCCATAAAGTCATTGGCTTTTTCCTCAATCCTACACTTATTTAAACATATTGCAATGTTGTTTTGTTTGTTTAAACCTAATAAATAAATGCTGTCTAAACCAAAACCATCAACTGTTGTACATTTTAAATAAAAAATACTGAATGCAAATTGAACTGCTTTACTCTTCTTGTCACTTAATTACCAAGGATAGTTTTAAGCAGACTAATCAGGGCCAAGTATTCTGTGCAAACCAATCAGAGCCAAGTATTCTGTGCAAGCCAATCAGAGTAAAGTATTCAGCACTGGCCAAACAGGAAAGTATAATCAGTGCAGGCCAATCAGAGCCAAGTATTCTGTGCAGGCTAATCACACCCAAGTATTCTATGCCGACCAATCACAACCAAGTATTCTGTGCAGGCCAATCACAGCCAAGCATTAGATGATGGCCAAGCATAGGCAAGTGAAAATGCAGGCCAATCAGAGCTAAGTATTCTGTAAAAAGCAAATCAGAACCAAGTATTCTGTGCAGGCATACATGCCATATTTTCTGGAGACCATTCAGGGGGATTTGTTCAGAAAGGCTGAAATTTATGGGGATTTTGGTAGTATTCAGGGGGATATTTTAGCAGGTTTAAGTTGGCTAAATTTCAAAGTATTTTCAGATGCAAGTACGAAAAAATGTATTCACATATATTTTGGTATGAAAACCTCTAACTTTTTCATTATACAGAATTATTTTATGTCATGATTTATCATATTCTTATGATACACTGTCATGTCATACTGTAATACTGTAAATTAAATTTACTTCCTCCAAAGTCTTTTAAAAACTCCTGCTTAACACTATCAGCTATGATAATGTTCAGACACTAAGGGAATGGAATGAATATTATTAATTTCTACCTTTTCCAAAATAGTAATATTTCTTTGCCTTTGATCATTACTTCAAATTAATTGATCACTTGTTGTTAAGGTTTCCTTTTGGCATTTATCAAACCTTTTTTGAACAGTCATTTCACCCTTGCGTGGTTGTTTCCTTACATTCAGTTTCTTTTTAATTCCGGGGGATTTTTACCTCCCGCCGGGAGACCGGGAGATGGATCAAAATTCCGGGGGATTTTTACCTCCCGCCGGGAGACCGGGGGATGGATCGAAATTCCGGGGGATTTTTACCTCCCGCCAGGAGACCGGGGGATGGATCGAAATTCCGGGGGATTTTCCCCCCGCCGGGGGATATGGCATGAATGTGCACGCCAATCACAGCGACGTATTCTGTGCAGGCCAATCAGAGCCAAGTATTTTATGCAGGCCAATCAGAGCCAAGTATTTTATGCAGGCCAAACAGAGCCAAGTATTCTGTAATGGCCACTAACAGCCAATGTTCATTGTACTCCTTTGTGGTTTCTCATATCTGTGACCGAATTGCTTCATATATTGGGAAGTGACGTCAAATGTAATGATCCACTTATCTGATTTTCATTGATATAAGTCAGATATAGCTCGTGTATAACAATTTTAAGAGCCTGACACTAGTTTGATCAATGTTAATATTTTAATCGTAGCAAGTTTTATATTAGCTTGGAGTGAAAATGGAACAGTCAAGTGACAAAGACCTATTTTTACCGCACACTTTACACTACCAGTGTGCAGGGTGTTATGGGAATTTTTGCTATGGATTAAATTCCCAATTCAGAGTAATTCTGCATTAGAAAATTATCATAAAATCAAAATTTAAGCTGTAATGCACCAGTCAATCAATTGTAGACCCATTCACTGCTACCGGGTATATTTGGCACGAAGACAAAAACCACCAAATTCACCCGGCCACCTGGAAGGTAAAAACACGGCCCATTTCCCCGGCTATCCCCAGTATACCCCTGGACTTGGGGGGGCCTTGGTTACAATTGACTGGTGCATTAATGATACATATTACTATCAGACACAAAATATGTCAAGTCTTTTGAATGCATACATACTCAAAACATACGAATTGTATATTTCTTAAATAATTTTAATCAAACTTCTTTTGTTTCCTTTACTTTTATGGTCAGTGTCAATGCACCTTTGAAATAAATTTGTTAAATTTGTAACTCAGCCTTCCAGACATTCTTTTTTCCAGTTCTTTTTTTCTCTATCCTATGCCAAATATAAATGACAACGTCAGATGAGAAATGTTCAAGGGGAGCTGAAATGTCCCATGCTAAACAACAAATGACATAATTATGCCATGAAATCTGAACCAAATCCCATTTATTCAAGGAACACGTTATATTTGCATATTAATGGTCGCTGGAAGACGTCCTGAACAATTTCTGGGGAAAAGTCCAATAATAATTGCTTTCTTATGGCCTTATATTGTCTGACTGTTGAAATTATACTACAGAATAATTCTTATAGGATATAAGTTCATATCTCCTCAGAGGATGCTAGCTACACAACTGTCGGAGAACTCTCATCAACAGGAATGCGTTTAGATTTATAAATATTTTCAGATCACATTTTATCACAAAACTTCATTAGTTGTTAACGATTGGTTTTGAAAACAAATATTATTGCTTTTATGATCGCATTTAAAAACAAATACTAAACATGACTTTTTATCATGTTAAATCAGGATTTAGTTATTTAGTTAAAAGAACAACACACAATTTACACCCAACCCCCAACGATCCCCACACCAACATTTTTGATTGGACGAAAAAAAATGCCTTTATAACAGCAAGTCAGGGATATGGTGCTGACATTTGAGTCTAAAAATTAAATTAACCAATAACCATGACATTTCTAACAGCTCATGTATGTTCTTATTGATGCAATGACTAGGTGACATAGCCTAAATATTATAAAGTTACAGGGTACCAGTCCTGGATCAATGGTAGCATCATTTATGTTGTAGGCGTGATATTATTAAGTCACGTGGTAAGTAAGTGACCCAATGTGGGATATAGGGGCAAAGAAAACCATTTAACCGCATGACCAGTCCTTGACCAATGGCGTTGCATCATTTATGTTGCAGGCGTGATATTATTAAGTTACAAGGGTTAGTAGGTGACCCAATATGCAATTAGGAAATACCCGGCATAAAGGAACCCATTTTGGGTGAGATCAAAGCTTAAAATCAATCATGGCTTCCCTCACCTCATAAATCCCATATCAGGTCACCTACTGACCAAGTAAAGTGTATATAAAGACATCAACACTATCTGGGAAATGTTTCTATTATTCATCAGAATCAGAAAATGGACTCCATTTTGGTACGATATAAAGATTAGTGACCCAATATGGACAAATATGGGGTCACTGTTAGACCAGTCCTGGACCAATGGCGTTGCGTTAACAGGGTTGTAAGAGTTACCCAACTTGTTTAATTTAGTCTATTGACTATGAAAATGTATTTTATTATTCAAGCAAGCACATTGAGTGTATCACATGATATGGCCTTCATAATCTTAGAAAAGTTACACATTAAATGATCATCATTATTTTTCTTGGCTAATAAAACCATACGAAATAATACTAAAATATATGTGCTGATGAAATTGATGTTCTTTGCTTCTCAAAGGAAATTTGTAGAGGATCTATGATTATCTCCCCTTGTCAGATAACAAAAAAGAAAGAAACAAATGTAGAATCCCTCACATCATTTCTATGGTTTAAACATTTTCAAGCTAACACAATGTAAAAAGAAGAAATCCATTAAGAATGGTGTCATACAGAATGGCTTTGCAAATAATGTGCCATGTTGATTAATCCAAGAAGATTAAGCCATAAGGCTTTAAAAGAATAATCTTTGTTTCCACAGAACTTTAATGCATTATCCTGTTCAAATCATTTAACTTAAATGATAAAAAAAAATCATATTATTAATGCGCAGATAAAAAAATAGCCTTTTTAAATTAATTAACTTTTTTAAATAATTAAGCTATCATTTGCATTTGTTTTTGTTTCGATCATTTAAGTAAAATGAGTTAAACATGATTATGCATTAAAATCATTTAAAAAAAAAATATATATATATATATATATTGTGTGCCTTTAAAGGGACAAAATAAAATTTTAAGCTTGATAGATGCACAAATGAAATGTATTAATTTTAATATATTATTATGTTTTATTAGTACATGTACACATAAAAAAATATTAGACTAAATATAAAAGGGTTTTTCAATAAATAGCTTTGTTGCCAAAACTTCCACAGTATTTTTTTTTATTTATCTTTACACAAATCACATGCTTTTTTGTGTTTTGATCATTAAAGTCAAAAGTCAAATGATTTTGACAAAATAATTCATAAAAGGGTTTAAGCTAAGAGTTATGGAAAGGTGATGCACCTTATTTTTTTTGGTAGTACCCTTCTGCCCTCATGGAGACCAGCATGTGCACCTAAATCCTGCCCTCATAAAATTCAATACTGACGACTGTCAAGTATTTCTATTGTTTTGATAAAAACTAATTATATAATTATAAATACTTACACAATTCACATATTTGGCAGATAACACCAAATATTACTTCATTTAAACACAATTCCTAACTATTTTGGTGAAATTCAAAATGTTCCAGTCCATCACAGCCCAAATCAACGTGGCCTTTTCTCCTGTACCACCCTGTCCCTCTTCTGCAGCACCCTGTCATTTTTTAATATCTGGCCAAAACCTTATTTTTCTGCATCTATCAAGTGTAAAAATAAATTGTGCCAGCCTTTATAAACTTATAATTTTACAGTCTAGGCCTAAAAACAACACATTTGGTTCGGGTTACCTGACCCTACCATTTTTATAGTCTGTTTGAAAAAAAAATGCTTATACAGAAGATAAACTTTAACACCATTATCCAATGATGAAAATGACATTCTTATATAAAGCCTAATAAAAAAATAAAAAAAATAATAAAAAAAGCCTATATATACCCTTAGACCTACTTTTGAAAAGGATGTAACCCTAACCGAACATTTATTTTTAGGTCCTATCTAATCTCTCCAATATGTGTAGACTGCTGACAAAGCATGCAGACTATATTAAAACAATAACTCATATATGATTGGCCTAACAAGTTGATGGTATTGTTTAGGAGGAAACAATGATCAATCCTAAATGAATTATTTTCTGAGAAGTTATCATTCACTGTCATAAATTACCAAATAATCAAATCTGAGCTTTGGTAGAATCTACTTGACTTCCAATTATTTATCATATTATAGTATCTCAAATTCTTAAAGTGTCACCCTTATTCAAAATTAATACAAACACAAGTAAAACAAACATAAATTTTGAGTGATACACCCTCAAAAGTTACTTAATAATGCACTTATGGAAAATATTGATTATTATTAACAATACTATAACCGTGTATTTAATAGCTGAAAACGCAAAAATATTAAATGATTGGTGAATGCTAAAAGATTTACTGCGATATACTATGGTCTCATAAGGTAGCAATACCATGTTCTCTGCACATTTCTTTCAAATTAAACTTGGTATCTTCCATAAGATCTATTGTTTTCAACATTTGTGCATCCTTTTTGGTATATCAAAACAATGGTATTCAATGTGTTAAAGCTTATTTTTGAGTAATATATTCATGCCTTTCTTAATATCTTTCAGACCCATAACATGTGTGCAGTTTCAAGAACAAATGAAGGATTAATACTGCTCTTTCACATTGTTATAGTATTATATGAAATTGGCCTATGTAGATAAAATGTAATGGGAATTGGCACATGCAGGTAAAATGGAATTGGAATTGGCACATTTTGGTAAAATGTAAAGGGAATTAACACAATTTGGTAAAATGTGAAGGGAATTGGCACATGTTGGTAAAATGTAAAGGGAATTGGCACATTTTGGTAAAATTTAAAGGGAATTGGCATATGTTGGTAAAATGTGAAGAGAATTGGCACATGTTGGTAAAATGTAAAGGGATTGGAACATGTTGGCAAAATGTGATGAAAAATGGCAAAAGTTGGTAAAATGTAAAGGGAAATTGTCACATGTTGGTAAAATGTAAAGGGAATTGTCATATGTTGGTAAAATGTAAAGGGAATTGCCACATGTTGGTAAAATGTAAAGGGAATTGGCACATGTTGGTAAAATGTAAAGGGAATTTCACATGTTGGTAAAATGTAAAGGGAATTGTCACATGTTGGTAAAATGTAAAGGGAATTGGCACATGTAGGTAAAATGTAACGGGAATTGGCACATGTTGGTAAAATGTAAAGGGAATTGGCCCATGTTGGTAAAATGTAAAGGGAATTGGCACATGTTTATAAAATGTGAAGGGAATTGGTGGCCCATGTTGGTAAAATGTGATGGGAATTGGCACATGTTGGTAAAATGTGTAGGGAATTGGCACATGTTGGTAAAATGTGAAGGGAGTTGGCACATGTTAGTAAAATGTAAAGGGAGTTGGCACATGTTGGTAAAAAATGAAGGGAATTGGCACATGTTGGTAAAATGTAAAGGGAATTGGCACATGTTGATAAAATGCGAAGGGAATTGGTGGCCCATGTTGGTAAAATGTAGGGAATTGGCCCATGTTGGTAAAATGTGAAGGGAATTGGCACATGTTGGTAAAATGTGAAGGGAGTTGGCACATGTTGGTAAAATGTGATGGGAGTTGTCACATGCTAGTAAAATGTAAAGGGAGTTGGCACATGTTGGTAAAAATTGAAGGGAATTGGCCCATGTTGGTAAAATGTAATAGGAATTGGCAGAGAATTGGATCATGTTGGTAAAATGTAAAGGGAATTGGCCTATGTTGGTAAAATGTAAAGGGAATTGGCCCATGTTGGTAAAATGTAAAGGGAATAGGCCCATGTTGCTAAAATGTAAAGGGAATTGGCCCATGTTGCTCAAATGTAAAGGGAATCGACCCATGTTGGTAAAATGTAAAGGGAATTGGCACATGTTGATAAAATGTGAAGGGAATTGGTGGCCCATGTTGGTAAAATGTAGGGAATTGGCCCATGTTGGTAAAATGTGAAGGGAATTGGCACATGTTGGTAAAATGTGAAGGGAATTGGCACATGTTAGTAAAATGAGATGGGAATTAGCCCATGTTGGTAAAATGTGAAGGGAATTGGCACATGTTAGTAAAATGTGAAGGGAATTGGCACATGTTAGTTAAATGTCAAGGGCACATGTTGGTAAAATGTAAAGGGAATTGGCACATGTTAGTAAAATGTGAAGGGAACCAATTGAAACACTTTGGTGAATTGGAAAGGAAGGTATATATTTCTTTCATTGATATTAATGAAAACTATGACCTTAAAAGAAATCTTTTCAGGTTTTGGTCTGTTTAAAAAGATTTCTACTGGAATTCATCATTAATAAAGACTTGGAAAAAAGTTAACTACACTTCTAAATACTGTTAAAAATATAAACGAACAAAAACATTCTATTTGCCTGGTATTTACGATGAAATAAAATGTTTTAATTAACATTTTCTAAATTATGCCAACTTAATAATGTCTCAAGCTTCAAAAAAGTGAGCATTCTTAGATATTAAGTGACAACCTCAGCAGTGGCAGTCTATTAACTTGGGAGAGACTTGGACATCTCTTAGAGAGTCTATTTGATTTCCTGAGAATATCGTAGAAAATCTCGTTAATCAATCAACTGTCATTTTGTGTCAAGACTTCGTGCCTAATAAGGCAAAATTTGTCTCGTTAACAGTGGTCAAATATTGTTACTTGTCAGAGCAGGGAGAACTCTGTAAAATTAACTAGATCAAGTTTTGCATGCGTTCAGCATTTCATGCCAAAGATATATCAGCAGCTTTAGGAATGTAACTTAAAAGTCATTTACTTAGAAGTGACTTACTACAGAAAATTAATGCCTTTCGGAATGGTCTAAGAGTTAACGAAACAAAAAATGCAAATGATCCCGATTTGATTTTGCATATGTGGTAGTGATAGCCACTTGACCTTTTAGTGTGACCTTGACCTTTGGGCAAAGAGGATTAATGCTATGTGCTAACACACAGCTCTCATGCTTCTGTACAATTCTGTGTGTGGTTTAATTAAAATTTAAATAAAATTGAGTTTAATTAACAGATGAGACACGCTTGTAACAGTAGGACCCACAGAACAACAGACTCAAGTTTGGTCGCACAAATGCAGACTACAGGCCTAAATATTAGAGTTATACTGTCAATAAAAAGGCACTGTTTGCTATAATCATGCTATTGGATATGATGTTCCGTCTTTATTTCCAATACTTAACTTGATAGTCCACCATCTAACTGCAAGGAAAGGAACACTTTACAGCCTTATCTGGCCCCCAGGTGGGTCTTAAATTATTTCTGTATTCATTACTTAATGGACATGGGAGTTATTCCTGGAATTATAAAGAATTTCCTGCCAAATATGCCAAGAAGTCAACAATTTCAACAATTATTGAAGCTCCCTCTGGAGCTAGTTGCCAAAAATGTCCCAACAGATGCCTTTCTACAATGAATATCAGGGTTCCCGCTGGCGATCGCCATTGTTGCCATTTGCGAAAAAATCGCAAAAATGGCGACAACTTTTCAAATTTGGCAAATTTATGGAGACAACAATTTTTTTAGAAAATATTTTCTTAAAATGAAGGAAGCAGTGACCATGCAGCCTGCATGATAATCGATTCTGTCACTGTCATAAATCAAGCGCATCTGCTGGTGCGACAACAAATCCGATTTTATTGCTTTCACGGATTAACAATGACATCCTATAACTTTTATGTCTCTTATTAGCAAACAATTTTAAGATTTAGCTCAACAGCTTTGTGCAGTTGTTGCGTAATTAACATGTTATTTTTAAAAATGCAAATCATAGAATTTTAGGTTGTTGGAAAGACACGTGATATGCAAATTTCGTAATGACGTTTACGCGCTAAAAATAGATTTGCTTTCGGTTTTGTCGCAATTTGTAATTGCTATGTATGCAGCATTTTAGGGGGTAAAATAGTGTCAAAAAGATAAACAGAAGTCATTGGATATGCTTACAAATAAATAGAACTACATCCCATTTGATAAGGCTTTCAATAAGTTGGCTGGAGTAAAGAGTAGACACTATTTTATTAGAACAGTATTGCCTTAGTTTGACAATGTATATTTCTTTGAGTTTCCATTTTTTTAAATTTATCTCATAATTTCATAATCATATTCTTTAAATCTATGAAACTATTGTATGCAGGCATTAGACATAAATAAACATATTGATTTATATCATTTTTATGTTGCATTTTTTTGCAATATTTTCATTTTTTTTCTTTTTATATCGTATTATACTTGTCCATATATTTTGTCAATTTAATAACAATGTGCTCATATCTTGTGCTTTATGTACAACAATATTATATTATGTTCTGCAAGACAATGTTCTAATTAAATACAATATAAGGCTCTTAAAATGCTTAAACCCCATGAGCTTCGCCCCCTCTGACCCCAACAAGGGAATTGCCCTGGACTTGTAAGCCTTTCGCGGCCCATTTACCCCCCCCCCCCCTCCCCGCGAAAAAGTGGTGACAACTTTTTAGAACCCAGGGGGGAACCCTGAATATGATGTGTCATACACATGTGCTTCAAATCACCCCTTTCACAGTTTGATGTTTTTTAGCCAAAATTTCCACCCAAATTTGCTGCAATGACTATCTTTTTCTGGATAGTTTCAAAAAATAATAATAATTATTTTAAACCAGTGTCTCAATTTCTGATTGTAAAGCTATATATATCTGATTATAAATCGTGTTTCTTTGTTATGAATTATTTTGTAATTCTTTCCATCTCTGTTTCAATTCAGGTTGCATTAAATGAATTATATTAGTATGTTGTTTATATAATATTTTGTGTTTAGTTTGATAAATGAAAGTGTAATAAAAAAAATTCTGTTTGTTTATGAATATCATGTGGAAATAATTTAGATCACAAAATAAAATTTATATGACTGGATTGGAAATTTAATTCTCTAAAAGCTTTACATTGATGACTTATTGATTAAACCAAAAGAAATACTAAGAAAATAGGTTTGTAATACATGAGGGTCAAAATTCCAATAATAACCAATAATCTCCTATGAAGTAGGGGTACTGATATGAACTGATAAGCCATACACTTGCAGCCTGATATGGCTTGGTTTTACATGAAGTAAAGGGTTAAATTTCAAGGAGAAATTAAATTGTCCAAGTTGACAGTTTATGTCAGTATTGGAGATAATAAATAATAAAACTCAAAATGCACCATTTGGGTTAGAAAATGTCACTACTTTCATTTAGGAGGAGAACCCCTATACCACTCTGCCAACATTTTAAACTATTTAAATTTCGGTTCTGAGGGAGGGGCTTAAATGTCAAAAGATTGTGCCCCTAAGTTAAACCCCCTCTAGCGTCAATTCCTCGATCCATCCCTGGTAAAAGTTTGTTGTTTGTGAAACTGGTGTTGTATGTTGTAGGTCAGCTCTCAGTGGTTTTTTCCACTCTTAAGGGAATGGTGGCCCCTTTGATAGGTGAAAAATAGCATTGTTTTGGCAAAAAGGGAAAATTACTAACAAAATTCATATAATGTTCGACTTGTTGTTGAACCTTTTATTCAACAAACCTATCGACATATTCATGAACGACACTTAATTGCTACATTTGCTTATGTTTAGAGGTCCATGCTTTTCAATTTATTAATTGGTTTTTTTTTTATTAAAAACAAAATGAGGGATTTTTTATATACGTTTTCAGGAGGGGTATGTGTCAGGCCGAATTTCGGCCCCAAAAATGGTCTGGTCTGTTAGATCTTCATCCTTTTGTCTTTTACGGTGCACAATACAGGATGATGCAAATACAGTATCAAGTGACACTTGAAGTATTCAAAATTAATACATATACACATGTATAACAAGCATAAATGTTGGGTGATATTTAACATTTAACTACTTACTAAATAATGCATTTATGGAACATATTAATTTCTGATATCAAGATTGTAACCGTGTATTTAACAGCTGAAAACACACAAGTTTTAAATGACTGGTTATAAGTCCTTAAAAGATTTACAGTGATTAATTATCGTCTCATAGGGTAGAAATACCATCCTTTATATGAACCATTATTTTCAATATTTCTGTTTCACAGTAAATACAAACAATTGTGGTTATGGCTTTTTCCATAGTACCCACGGCTCAGACTTATATAGAACCCATTCAAAAAGCAAAATATAAGATATTTATCACTGTAGAAAATCAAAATCAAAAGTAAAAAAGGTTGGTTTTTTTTATGAAAGTCTTTTTATTGGTTCATTTTCAACATCCTAATAAATTGTGTGATGTAAAGTTTCGGGGATAATTGAAATCAGAAATCATTGATTTTCATCACATTCAGAGATCAGTATGAAATATTATCTGTCGCAATTTATAAAATAGATATTTCCACCCCAAGGATTGACATTTCAGCCATTTTGGGTCTTTTAAAAGGGGAAAGAAACTAATATTAAATAATTTCCTCATTCACAGGAGATTAGACAGCTTGTTCTTTCCCCAATTTTGGCATTTATGCGACAAAAAATTTCACAAAATGTCTTATGGGTCTTTTTCCCAAATGGGCAGAAAAAGCCCTGGTGATACATCTTATATGGAGTTAGAGTGCATCTATAGCAATATTTTGACGCTTTTTTATCTGAGGACTTTGTGGTAATGTACCAAATTGAAAAAAAAAATTATAAAGGCTAATATTGTTTTATCTGTTCTGAAATAAATCATATGCTTTTAATCTCATATGATCATTAAAGTCAAATCGGTTAAACATGAAAATTCAAAAAAACATAAAAAATGGCAACAACTAATATTGTGGGCCTTTTAACCGAATTTTGGTAAAATTAAGCTGTCCCTATAGTTTTCTAATCATTGACACTTTTTCACCTTCAACTTCTTTAATTTCACAGAAGTCATAAAGCCAGAAATAATTTACTGTCTCATAAAGTACAAAAGTAATGAGGTAATTCTTCCTTGTTTTATTTTTTGTCCGTTCTTTCCCATTCTTTACGAGCCTCAAGAGAGCCATGTCTGTTCATTATCTGTAAATTAGCAGAAAAATATGGATAATTTTCCATATTATTCCCAGAACTACTATTATTATTGTAACTTGAACTGTTACTGAATGTACTGAAGAACAATTCAAGGTTTTTGGGGAGACAAATAATTATATGTTATTAAAATTTGAATGATCATTGTAAAAATTGGCTTAAATTTGTTTCACCTTGTAGGACTGGGCTGCACTGAGAACTTGGTTTGTGGTCACAATAGCTGGATATTTGGATTTACTCTGGTTCTGGTGTTCCCCCACAAAACAAGACCACACTCCCGCGTAACATCGTGCCAACGAGATTGATTAATATAACGTTGTAATAACTGTCTTACAATCATTGAAAAATATTTAAGTTTAAAATAGGATTGAGCTATCTGCTTACAATTTGAGGGATGAATTTCAGCCATACTTCGAGTGTATGTTTTTCCCATGTCACTCGTACAAAAATTCCCTAAGAGATTTTCAATTTTATATTGATATTAATAATCAGAAATATCAAACCAAGAAAATGGCAATTTCCTTTCTCATTAAAAATTATTGAGTCACTAGAATCTGAATAAAAAAATTATAGTGATAACTGGGCTTATATTTATATGCCAACAATACATTTTTATTGAATTTATCTATTTTAAGGTTAATTATATTACGTTCCATTTAAATTCTTTTTTCCGGCTCAATTCCCACATAATAAGGGTCCCCAGCCCATACAAGACAGCCTAATTGATCACACTTCATACAAAAGCAAACAAATAGTTTTGCAACAAATGTATGGATTTATTAATTAAGCCTTCACTTTTGATAGGGAATTTCATGCAAGTTTCAGCATTTAAAAAAAAAATGAAAAAACTGTTTGCATCAAAAATAAATTACTTAGAATCTGATTTGAATGAATAAATATATTTATATATCATTATATACCAGGTAAGTAAAATAAAATAAAAAATACACTTTATATAATAATATATAAAACATATCACATAATTTTGTCTGAAAGAAGCAGTAGTCTTCAAAATGGATTATCAATGCAAGAACTTAAACATTACATAAAATTATATAATACTGATGTATCTTATGCAAATATTTAGACTTTCTGTATTTCAAAATATCACAACATTTCTAGGAGGTGATTTGGTTGATTCAACATAAAACATCATGGTTTTACCTTAGGAAATGTCACTTTTCTTCATAAAGAAAAAATCCATGATTTCCATTAACAATAACACCCCAGCTTCCTCTCTGCAATGTCTGTGTCACATAAATGCTTGCAGGAACTCTGGTCATAGTCAACAAGATGCTTGTAATATGCCATGAAGTTCAATAGTACAGTAGATTGTTTTCAATTTGTGTAGTCCTTTTTTTTGTGATATTTTTCTGATAGTTTTGGCCATTTTGCATGGATAGGCAAAAACATTTTATTTTGTTTGTTTCCACTTACAAGACCATTTTTGAGTGATAAAATTTGACCATTTTATATTTAAAACTTTCTACAATAGCGATAGACCCTGATATAGGTCAGTTTGGTAAAATAAATTTAATAATTATTCACACTATAAACTGGGCTTATTTTAAACGGCTTAACTCAGCTGAGACAGCGACCAAATATTCTTTTAATCATGTAAAATGATGTATTTTCACCCTCATGCAAGCTCGTTTTGACAATTCTTAAGGCTTGTCTTGTGGAAATAATGTATTTGCCAATTTTGGAACAGTCTGGTGTCTAGCGCCTTTAAAGGGAGTTTGGTGTTCCCCCATAAAGGAACAGTGTATATGTTTTCACTGTTAGATGCAAATATGCACAACGTCCATGATCATACATGCAACAAAATTCTTGGGGCCCTGATAAAATATATTTGTAGATAAACTTGCTTGAGAGTCAGAGGCAATAGGCTGTGTCCATTCATTTAAATAAAATAAACGTAGAAAAGGTCAATAACACGGGCCTAAAACATTCAAAAGTCAGTGTCAGATAGGTGAAATACAGCCCAGAATCTTCCCGAAATTGTAAAAATTCTGCCTGTTAACTGCACGACAGGCACTTCGGAATGTCATTAAATAGTATACAAAAAGTGTAAAAAAAAATGAAAATCAACTGGTTTTAATGCTTTCCTGATTTTAAATTCACAAAAACAACCATATTAACACTACATGGACATGTTGTTTAGTAATAATAAACACAATAAATTTATGTCTCGCAAAAAATATTTCAACATCGCCGCCATTTAGGTGTTTTCCGGTTTTTTCGGTTTCCGGTAATTCCACCAACCGCCGCCATTTTCACCGAAGCCAAAGCATATTAAGTGCTGACGATTTTTATTGTACCTTGTTCCAAACCAAGAACCAATCAAAACAGTTATAATAAAATGCCGTTACGGATGCATCATATTTACTTGTTCATCCCCGGCAATCAACATCATGATACTATATCGGTAATGGCTGACTTTTGGCGATGTTATGTAACATCAAATATCAATATGGGATCTACTTACTACTGCAAAGGCAAATAATCAGTGAACTGTTTTAACAGACGTTTTGCTTTTAGGTACCTTTTTTTCGCTATTTAGTTATCCCAAAATATGATGGTCATCCAGACCGTCATTTAGGAAAGAGCTGCCATTTCGGGAAGATTCATTCATGAGACCATCTTAATTTCTTGTAACGACAGAGGGATATTTCCCGTTAAGAATTTGTGATGCCATAATCAGTAACCTAAGGCAAATAAATATTTTGCTAGGTTTTAATATATTGATCACCTGTTTGATTCCTGCAGAATCCTGAATTTTAAACCCTCACAAAATTGTAATAGCGTACAGTAGCAACAGAATCTGTTAATATCAACAGATTCCCCGCAACACTTGAGAGATATTGGGTTTTGTCATACAATACTGCTGCAAAGAAATTGCAAATTGTTATAAATTCAAGAGGATCAGCCATATTGGAATGACAATTTACAAACTTCAACAATTCAACTCAAGTAATCCATCAAGTTTATTCAAGGGAGGTTGTTTTACCAAGGAGAGATGCTGCATTTTTAAGTTTTTATAATGGCCAACATTACCGTTTTTTGCATGACAGTTACTCATATAATTACAAAAACTAATGACAATCATGTATTATATGCTTTCAGGTGTTTTATAGAGATTTTTCAGTGAAATAAAAATGATATTCCACTGTTTCAAGCAGTGAAATAACACTTTGATATTTTTCACTTTTTGAAAATATAATAAAAGAAAAATTTGTCTGTTTAAGTGTAAGATTGCAATATATATTTCTTCACCTGTCCACCAAAGGTAAAAATATATCAAAGAGTGGTTAGAATTAATCTCTATGTATGTAAAAAAGAGTATGTTTGCACCTCTTATTTTGTCTTCTTAAAAAAGGCACACTTATTCACCAATAACTTAACTTCTTCTGAAACAAATTTCCCTCTAGACAGAAAAGCCCAAAATTGCGTTAAAAAAAGTCAGCAATCAAATTACGAGAGACCAAAGTCGTCATACTGGATATGGAAGCCATTCAAAACACTGACAGGGCATTAATGATGCCGAGACTTTTTCCCTGACACAAGCCATAACGATAGCAGTACATTGTAATGGAATGCCAATCAATTTACGCCCCGTGTGTTTGTACATTCTCTTAAAGCAACAAGCAAAGACGACTTTCCATTTCCGCATATCAAACAGTGTCAGTAAAAGCTGGCAAAATGACATTAGTTTGTCTCTGAGGGTCAGAATCGAGAAGATTATAATCGAGAATTACTACCGAATTAACACGTTCTGTGAAGATTTAGTCTACAAATGGATCAAAAAAGGAAATATATTGCTAATATATTGCTAATCTCCTCGACAGTAACCTCTGCTGGGGAGCAGAGAAGATTACTGCACTAAAAAGAAAGTTTTGAATTTTTTTTTTAAAAGACTGCTTCATATTTTTAATTCTTTCATTTTACCTCTTGCAGTGTCATTCAAAATTATTAACTCCATGTAGTTTCCTCGTAATGCATAATCGTTTTTTCCCCATACATTTACCCATCACACAGGGCTTTGCATTGACCTGAGACCTGCCCCCCCCCCCCCACCCCAACCCTAACATTTTATCAATCTATAAATAAGGAGGTTTTCCGGCAAACAAATATCATATATAACAGCCCATTGATGAAAAGTACATACATGCTGTGTCCTGGCTTAGCAATCTTGTGTCCGTTTAATAACTGTAATATTTATAAACTTCAAAATATTAATGTTTGTATAGTGAAATTTTCTATTAACAAACCAATATTAAATTTTCTCAGACGGTTAAAAGAAAATGTTAGATTTTTTTGACAGAAATGAAAAATGACAAAAAAGATAGAAATGGAGAAATGAAATCGTCAATGGCTACATTACAATTGATGTTGGAGACCTGAGGGATTTTTTCTTTCCTTTTTCATCGTGCAGACTTGATAATAAACATGTACATTTTTCTTGTCAAGTCTGTGACTGTGTATAAATTTGTTAGCAGTAATGCAGAATACCATTATCAAGGCTATAAATAGATACTAACTACTATACAAGAGTAACCATTATTATTGGCTTTGGTTCAGACATACCTTTAATTAGTATTAATACTATCATTGGTCATGGGTTAAGGGCTTTTTCCTTATTAGTTAAGTTTCTGATATAACTATTCTGATGTCTATTCCAGTACATTAAGTCACATAATAATTGTAGTCACATATATTTTTAAACTGTTAATGAGGCAACGGTCATGAATAAATCTGATGGCAGAAAATGGTATGAATATGCAGGGTTTCCGCCAGGCCTTTATGACTTGATGGGGCTGACGTCCCTTCATGCAGCAAGGCTAATTACCGACATGTGTTAATTGCACCGACATTCCCGCAGCTATGAGCCTTAAATTATCAAAACAGTATTCAATATTGACAATACACAGCTTATGTTTTCTAATAGTTGATAGATAGCAAAAAGGCGTGACATCCATATAATTGCGTGCTGATCTGCTGTCGTAATGGTTGGCTGATCGCCAGAAGGCGTGTCAGGCAGATTTCACTTGATGCATAAACCAATCACACTCATGGCTCTCCCGCACTCCTCCCATAATATTGGCATTAGGTGTGAAATACATTGGACCTTCAACTTTCCATTCAATAAAATTATTGGCCTTCAATTTTAAATTAAACAATGATGTGCTAATTGATGGGTGTACTCAATTTGTAATTTAACGCTTAAATTTTGATCCGACCACAGCTTTGCATCATTCTACAAAATTCTGTCAAGTTGAAACTTTGACATGGCATTGCATCTTTAAAATACATGAAACCTAAAATATTTCACATGTGTAGAAGCAGAAAATTGTATAGTTTTTTATAGACTGATTTTTTTAACATCTTTTCTGTGAAAAAAGTTGTTCAGAAATTTACGTCATTTTCTTGCTTGTTGTTCACATCAGTTTTTCTCTGTGGTGACCCATGTGAGAACCCCATTGAAGTCACGTGATTCCTCACCCTGACATTGCGATTGACTATCAGAAATCAACTGCGCCAATTTAAGTTGAACTTTCAATTTAAGTTTTATACATGAAAAAACAAATCATTCCGTCATTTCAAAATGTCTAAACACTAACTCCTCAGGCCTCCTGAGAGTGCTGCAGTTTCATCGTCCTTCAAGCAAATACAATTGCATGCGCATATGCAAATGACGTCAGCCAGTGTGAAGGTGAATGAAGCTCGCAATATTATTGTAATATGATAGAATAAAGATGTATTTTTCCTTCTTGATAGTCTCCTATCTGAATGACTAAGTGTTAGATGTATTACTTCTGTGTTCTGCCAAGGACGCGCCCTTGCGCCATTGGCGCAGAAAAAATCGGGATGGCGCAACGAAATACCTGTAGACGGGCCAATCGGTGTGCCTGTTTTTCAAAAAGCCGTTTTGACTTAATCGAGAAACATTATAAAGATACATTCCCAAACCTACTGACTCTTGCTGAACTAGTTCTGTCTGCACCAGTACACACAGCAGACTGTGAAAGGGGTTTTAGTGCCCAAAACTTAGTAAAAACCTCACAGAGGAATAGGCTATCACCAGAGGTTGTGGATGACCTGCTTGTCATAAAATAAGAGGGGGGAGATATAAACAAATTCAATTTCAATGAGGCCTTGGTGCATTGGAGGAATGCAAAACATGTTCCTGGGTGGGGAGGGTTATAAAGCATAACAACACATTGACATGTGAACCTGTTAATTAACATAAAACATTGTGTCTCATTTGTACCAGGTTTACAGTTTTGTTCTAAATGTTAAATGGTTCTGTCCAATATTTGAGAATACTGATGGACACCATACAAACACCACATACGTACACCATACAAACACCACATACGTACACCATACAAACACCACATACGTACACCATTAACACACCACATATGTACACCATACAAACACCACATACGTACACCATACAAACACCACATACATACACCATACAAACACCACATACCTACACCATACAAACACCACATACGTACACCATACAAACACTACATACACCACATATGTACACCATACAAACACCACATATGTACACCATACAAACACCACATACATACACCATACAAACACCACATACATACACCATACAAACACCACATACGTACAACATACAAACACCACATACGTACAACATACAAACACCATATACATACACCATACAAACACCACATACATACACCATTCAAACATCACATACGTACACCATACAAACACCACATTCGTATTCAAACACCACATACGTACACCATACAAACACCCCATATGTACACCGTACATACACCACATACATACACCATACAAACACTACATACGTACACCATACAAACACCACATACGTACACCATACAAACACCACATACATACACCACACAAACACCACATACATACACCATACAAACACCACATACATACACCATACAAACACCACATACATATACCATACAAACACAACATACATACACCATACAAACACCACATACATACACCATACAAACACCACATACATATACCATACAAACACCACATACATACACCATACAAACATCACATGCATACACCAATCAAACACCACATACATACACCATACAAACACCACAAACAGACCACACATGCAGACTTGATTTACCGTGGTTAACACATACTAAAAACAAAAGTATGCTGCTATCAATCAAATAAAGGCCGCAAATTCTGGTACAAACCAGAAAAAGGACACAAATTTTTGCCAAAATAGCCTTCCTCATAAGATTACCATATTTTAAAAAAACATCAGCTGTGCGCTGAATTAAAGGGACTGTGTCACAGATTAGCACTAAAAAGTTTTTTTCTGTAACGAATCTCTGGACAATTATCTAATAGAATGTGTTACGCTTTGATAACATAATTGTAAAAAAAAAAAAAAAAAAAAATTGTGTCAGAGACTGGGTTCGAACCCTCGTTGCCAAAATTGTACTCTAGCGTCTTACTCACTGCGCTACAAAGGCTTATTCTAATCGGGTGACATAATTAGGCTATACACCTACCTCGGTAATATAATGTGATAACACCGACTAGCCAATCACCCATAAGGAATGAATTCTACCTGGTAGACATACCTAGTAATCTTTTTTAATGGAAAAATACGAAATAACTGCTAAACTTAAATAAATTGTAAACTATGTGGTATTTCAGTTAGTAAGTTTCAATGCATTGTACACATCGATGCCAAGTTTATGTCAGTTTTCAACAATTTTCTTTTTTTTCACTATTTTATCATACATGAGACAGCCCCTTTAAGAAACCTGCAAGCTATTCCTGCATGCTTAATTTGTGTTATTTAACAAATATTTGTCTAGTGTAACCATTTTTTGAACAATAGGGTAATGGTATTTTTTAACAGCATCTCAATATCAGCTCAATAGTAAATTTCACTCTAATAAATAGTAAATTTCACTCTAATAAATAGTAAATTTCACTCTAATAAATAGTAAATTTCACTCTAATAAAGATAAGTTTAAACATTTTTAAGAATTAATATACATATCATATAAGAACATATTTCACAGAATAAACTCTAATTTTCTATTGCAAGACTTTCTCATCTCATCACAAAGATCGACTGTGTAGGATAATTCGACTTTAGATCTTGCCAAAGAAATAAAATGGCAAAGCCAATCTAAAATCTCATAAAGCACAGCCAAAATGGGAAATTTAAACATCAATAACGATCTTTATTCAAGACAGACATTGTGCCAAGTTCCCAGGATGCAACACAAGGGTTGCCATCAAAACAACTAACTACCTGAATATATATATATAAGGAGTTAATGCAATCTTGTTGTAACTTCTCAAAAAGGCTGCACAAACAAAAAGCCAGACTTACAGACAACTTCCAAGCAGCTAGGATCGTATAAGGAGTAAATCATCCCACTTTTCCTTCAAGCAATGTTTATTGACCAGACCTTGTGGACATATTTTAGTGAAAATTATATAATGATTACCATATTTATCCTAGCTGACATGACAAGTTTTACCCCCTGTGTGCTTATGTTGAACTAAATATTTTGGTGTTTATGATATTAGTTTTGTGTAACTGGCGGGTTACATAAAATATTTCACTAAGTGTGATAGAAACAAATTGGTGGCGGAAAAAATGCTTTGGAGGATTTTTATCCCATTTTAACATATTTATAGGTTATTTGAGCATTTTTTTATTCCAGCATCTAAAAACACCCCCCCCCCCCACACACACACACATCCCCACCCAATGAAAGTCATATACTTTCCATTGATTATAACCATGAATTCAACAATCATCAAGTCCAGAGAGTTTCTTTCTTTTCATTTATTTATATACAACCTCAATATTCAATTCAATTTTTTACCTCCATATACTTGGTTGACATGATACTTTGGTTGGAAACAGAACTCTAGGCTTATTATAGATGTACATGTTTAAAAATTAATTAAAAAAATAATTATGGCACTTATTTCAGTATTGAATTGAAATTTGTGGCAAGCTCGTGTATAATATGCATACGGCCTTTAAAGTTGTAGCCAAGTCTTCAGAAAAATAATTATCTTTATATTGAAAACCGTTAAGATTATGAAGTCTACCAATCACATTTTCTGAGATTTTTTTTAGTTAAATTGTGTTGTTCGGGGTGTGTTTTTGTTTTCCTCGAAAAATGATGTACCTGCATCAGAAAACAAATTTGTTTAAGACACTAATTGTTTTACTGGTCTGAAATACATTAATCATAATTGAAGCCACTTGAGAGTGTAAATTTGAAGAGCATCAATTTGTGTAAGTCATAAATTAAATATAAAACCCTCTTAAGATCTAAATTATAGAACTTCTAGAATCTAATGCACTTTAAAGTGGTTCACATGTAAGACTAAAATATTTCAATTTTGTTTCTGCAGGGTCTTAAATACGAAGTTAAAAAAGTATGGTCTAAATGTGGCGAAATCTTGCACTGTGCTACAGATGACCAACACTCAATAATGTTGTTCAAAGTGATCAAAATTTCTAATTATATATTATTTTGTAGCTCAATTGAGATTGAAAACTCATAAAATCACGCCCTAAAATACGGGGTACGTCTGTTTCCTGAATGAAAACCAGTGTTGTCAATTTTTTGTATCAAACTCATAACCCCCTGCATGAGAATCTGACACCCCTTTATTTCTAGACCATATTATCCTCACCCCAAAGGCTGTCGTGCCCTACCCTGTTCATGCATTACCCTGTCCTCTCTTGCCCTGCACTGACCTACCCTGCATAGCCCATTTTCATTAAATATAGTCACAATTTGAAAGTATTTTAGTTTCATAATCCATAAATGTTCTCAGAAGACACCCAGGAGAAAAATTATTCTCTTCCACTAAAGCAGAAGACTGTAAAATTCCCAGGAAATAAGGCTAGTTCATTTAGAAAGGACAAAAACACAAAGAGTGTATAACTTCCTTAGCAAAACCTGATAAAATCTGTGACGAAGAAAAATCCATTCTACATTAAAGGCCAAGTAAAAGACAGAGGGAATTACAGATTATTGGAGATTCAACACCAGGATTTATTGATATCATTGAATGAAAATGATTAAAATCAAAACTAAGAAATCAAAATGGTTTCTTGCGCAACAGTCTTGTGCATTGTCCGGTCATGTGAACGGTGCTGTAATCTTCCAACCCCTATGTAAGTTACAAGAAAGATTAAAAAAAATTTAGCCAACTTTATGCAATTATTATCATGACTTAAAGCGCCACAATGTAATGAAACCAGGTTGTTCATATTGGCAATTACATTTTTAGCCAATTAATTTCCTGTCTGAGTTGGAAAAAAGCATGTTTTAATAAAAGTGGCATTGACCTTGATCCCCACCCTCTTCAAAAGCGACACTAGCTCTTCACATAAGCTACCTACACACCAAGTTTCATCACTATCCATCATTGCTGACTTAAGTTATTGGGTGGAAACATTTTATTTCTATTTTTAGTAATGTTGACCTCATCCTTGACCCTACTTCCCTCAAAATCCATCCCAAGCTAGCTCTTCACAAAAACTACCTACACACCATGTTTCGTCACTATCCATCAATCTATCTTAAGTTACTGGGTGAAAACCAAATTTTGACAACATCCTCATTCTAATAACCTAGTTTTCGATGAAAACCTTTAAATATTGTTAAATATCAAAAGTGCAAAAAAAAAGCTCAATGACAAAAATTATTCAAACTCCATTAAATTGCAACCTATTTCACCTTAACTTCATATTACTGAGCGTCATGAAGTCAGCAAATATAGAGCACAAAGTATTTGGTGAAATGTACAAAAGTTGTGTTTTAAAAGTCAAGTTTGATAAAATTCCAAAGTTTCACATGCAAAGCCTGCAAAAAAAGTATCAATCATGTGTTTCTGGTGCGGATGGGAAAATCGATACCGTAGGCACCCTATAAAGTTGCTGGAAGACGGCACAGACATGTTTGCAAGCCTAAACAGGCGCCACACAATCTCTCATCAAAGTTTCAAGTGGTATAATAAACCGTATAAAGTTATTAATAACAACAACAACACGATAAGGCTATGACAGTAATACCCAACTTTCTTTCAAGAACACAATTTGATTGGTCCTTTTAACAGTCACTTACAAGAAAGATCAATGTAGCAACACACATGTACAGAGCAACAAAACGCCATGACAACCGGATTTTCCGAGAAATAAATATCACTAAAGCACACACCTTCCAAGAAATGAGCTGTATTTATAGCTTATAATCATGAACTAAGTCGCTCTAACTACAATATCATATTTTGTAGACTTATTTTGAAATAAAAGTCAACCCTGTGACTGGAATCTGAAACTCTCTTGGAATTTTATGACATTTTATCAGGCTCATATAAATGACTGAGTTCCAGGCAAAGACAACACCTTATGCCTTATTTGTAATAATAACTCAAGTTTTTCGATTATTTTCATTTTTCAATGCAATTATCAGTATGCATTGTGTGTTTTTTTCTTTTATATGTTGTTGTTGTTGTTGTTTCTTTTGTGTTCAGGGAACAGAGGGTTCTTGTTCTAGTTGTTTTAGTATCGTTTAGTAAGTTTTATTGTTGTTTTTTTCAGGTACCACTTCAGTAAATTTTCTCACTCAAGTGCAATTTAACTCGATGAATGTATATAGAAATAGAAGCAGATAATTAGTTAGTGCATTAAGATAAAGTTTGGTTGGTATTGATGTTCTTGTTGTTACTGCTGCTGTTAATGTATATAGTTTCTCTGCATTTGTGATTGATGTTGTTTGAGATTAAAAATATTTCATTTTTTGGCAATGTCGAAATATCCATAATAAAAAATCCATTAAATTTATAAAGAGCTCTTAACATAAATTGAATAATGACTCCTAAAGTCATTTAAATAAACTCAAACTCTTCCACTATGTCATTTTTCTAATTTTTGAAAGTTAAATAAACAAAATAATTTAAAAAAATTAAAAGCAACTGACCTTTTATTTTTTATTTTCTCGATGGGTGTTTTCCAAACCCTGCAAAGCCACTGAGTGATGAATTATCTCCCTTTGAATCTTGTTGATCGCCTAGAACAATTTCCTGTAACCAGTAAAAACAATTTCGGGTAAAAAGCTGTTTAAACAAAAGCGCTCTCAGAATTTCAATAACAGCCTTTGAAAATCATGTCAATGTATTCAGCCACACTTCAAAATTGATCAATAGGTTTATATATTCTCACATAATATCCCTATCAAACAGATTGATCACATCAATTTCGCTTCTGTCAACAGGGGAAATTCAACAAACTTTCTAATAAAGTCGATTTTTACTCTTCCCACGCTATTTATAATATGCATCATAAAATCCTTTGCAACAAAATCGAAATGCATGTTTTCAGACAATTAATTGACTTTTCTAGAGACTGACCATTTTAAATTTCAGGATAAACATAGGAAGAATAATAAAAACCACATGTTTGTTTAACATGTCATATCTGTTTGTACAAGACCTTTGAAAATACAAGAATAACTTTGCAATAGAACAGCAGGGATTCTAGATAAAAAATATGGTCTTTATCTTCAAAAGAAATGAGAATGGAACCTAGCTTCCTTTAATACAGGCTCTCTCGACTTTCTGGATAACCAATAAAAATAACGTATACAAAAATACCCCATAAGGATTTTCAATTTCATTTATTTATTTAAGGAACGGAAACATTTGTGTTTTTCTTTAATAAAATACCTGCTTACAATTCCTAAGAAAAAGAACACATACAATTTGCAACAGTGGAGGAAATTGCCTAATTGGGTAACAAGTGCTTTCAAATTGGGAAACAACTCGAAAAGCCTTAATTGATAGGGAAATTTAAAAAAACATAATGGATGGTAGGATTTTACATCTATCTTTGTAGTACACAAACATGATTTAATACTTTGTCCATAGACTAAATATCCCTATGCACAAGACAATTTTATGAAAAATGGTTTTTTTTAATCGAGCAATAAATTTCCAACAGTTCCTTGATTGGAGAACACTGAGTGCAGAATTGTATTGTTTCCCAAATAGGCAAATTTCCTCCACTCGTAACACCTATTTATTGGCTGAGCTGACTGTGCATGCGAGTCTTCATCAAGTGTTGCAACCAAGGTTATTTTTATAGAGTCATAACGTAAAGCTATTTTCACAAGTATTTAATTCTTACCTTTAACTGGTGTAGAACAAATATTTTGCCATTTTTCAAGCTAACAAACTCACAGTCTGTGTGAAACGTCGCAGGTCTGAGGCTGGTAAAATCGCTTTCCAGGACTGTATGCCAAACAGGTTAATGTTTGCATTTTTCTTTTGCAAATTACAGTACAAACTATTTGGGTCTATAGATTTCACTTTGGTGTTATTAATTTCACATTCAATCCACTGCTTTAAATGGGTTTTCAGAAGTAATAGGAAATATTGGAATATAAAGCTGAAAGATTGGTTTATTCTTCAGCTAGTCGATGAAAGAAATTCTAGGCTGAGGTCCACTGACGAGAGTATTTTAGAACATACATTGAACAGGGGGCATAACTCTAGGTTTAAAAATGATACGAATGACATTGCTTATACCTCTTTCTTAGAAATATTTTGCAGTTCATTTCATTTTTTTAATTATATGAAATGAACAAATAAAAATTAACATCTATTTTTATATGTTATTGCATATAATAATTAGTTTGTTGTAGTAATATTGTAGTTCATTTTTTTTTAATTATATGAAATGAACTTATAAATACTAACATCAATTTTACATGTTAATATTGCATAATTAATTAGATTTTTTGTAGTAATATTGGAATACATTTTTGATTTTGTTTACATATGAAATGAACTATCAAAAAGTAACATATATTTTATATGTTATTTTCAACATTATGGTAGAAGATGGTCATCACTAACCATATTTCCACAACTAAGAGTGCTATGAGGACACGCCAATACACTTCAGAATTTCTTTCAGTCAAACAAGGAGCATAATCCAACAAGCATTAAAATGAGAGATATGAACCCAGGGTTCTCAATAAGAACGAGCTGCCAGCCCAAACGGACGGTTCAAATGACTTTATGGTCAATTCATATTTACCAAATATTTTTTTCAAAAAGCACCTTAACTGAGCCCTTAGAGGGCTGGTAACTTTTGTATTTGGGACAGTTCAAGCAAAACTTATTGAGAATCCTGTGAACCTATTGTCTCTGGTGAGGTATACTTTTTTTTCTGATGAATATCTTGAAAGTTTTTCGGGTTTAGATTTTTTGCACAATGCATGACCATAGTGTCAAAGATGCAGTTGACAACAGCGCAACCAAGACTGTTATACATGTATGCCCTTTTTTTTCAAAAGTCAGACAAGTGCTAAAAAAAGTATTCATTGTATAAAACCATGTATATTACTATATCAAGCAATTGTGCTTTCTTCAGATAAATTTCTACATGGGTGTTCATTTTTATCTATCATATGAAACAGTCAATATCTAGTACAATGAATTTAGTTCTTAATTTTACATGACAAAATTGCGAATTAGAACATTTCAATGAAGACTTCAACTTACAGCATAGATTTAATCAAATATCAAATAAATGGATTTAGAATTCCAAAAATGACTCAAAAAAAGTAAAAAAGAAGTGCTCCTTTAACATTAAAACATTAATTTTTGGCCCTATTGGCCTTTATGAAGTTGCACATTATGACTTGTAACTCTTGGCAAATGGTAAATTAAATACATAGAATGACATTACCAATAATATGACTCAAGAATTCTTGTGAGAATTTTTACTATTCGCAGAACTCTGGAATAAACGTGGGATTTGTAATACCATTCTTCTAATACTGTAATCCTCAGTATATTTCCATTTGCAAATTATTGTTGTCAAGTTATTGCCTAATCATATTAGAACACGAAAAAACAGATTTTCCAGCTTCCTTCTTCTCAAAATTCACCTGCCAGTTAGGCCAAAATTTACCCATCCATGTGTCAGGCAAGTGCTAATTTCTAAGATGTTATCATTTTCATTTTTTCTTAATTAGTAAGATGCTGGCTAGAACTTATTGATATGCTGAATTATTACCACAAAAACTCATTAAATAAAAGGTACGAAGTACATACATGTTCTGCAAACACAACCAGCGCTCCAAACTGAGGTGCGATGTCAAACATGAATCCTGTAGCATCCCAGAACTCAGTTATTGCACCTTCGTTGCCTGTGTAGAAAAATATCGGCCCCTTGCCAGCTGTCCACCATTTGTCTAAAAAAAAAATACAGTTAATGGCTAAATTTCACAGTATGGAGAATGAGGTGAAATATGTACTCGCAGCCAGAATGATGCAAATGTACAGGTGGTCATAGATTATTAAAATCTGATCTACACATCCTATCAAACGAGCTCCATTGGGTTATTCCTTTCTGAGACCATTGTATATGGAGATATTCTAAGGTGTGAGTTTTTATTCCACTTCTTCATCTTGACACAAATCAGGTCAAAAGTTTAAAAGAGGAAATGAAATATAGGTTTTAGATCTTTTATCATGATAGAAAGCAAAGTTCGCAACATCAGTGTTTTTTCTTCATTAGACAGGTGCAGTAAAATGGACCCATACCCAATAGTTAACAGGGGATTACTAATTGTTTTAGTAAAGATTGTGTTTTTCCAACCTGTGCATAAACTCTTGAATTGATCGGTGCCGTTACTCAAGGGAAATATACCCAAGGTGAAAAAAGAACCTTTTAAAATGCATAGAATATCATGGTGATGCATTAGCGCATAATGGCATTGTTGTTACATAGGGTCAATATATCCGGTACAGACCAAGTACGAATTAATTATCGGCTATTTTAAGTGGCAATGCTTATTAACAAACTCTTATCAGACAGTATATTAAAAGCCTGAAAATGCTCAAGAATGTTTTAAAATGCATTAAAATGCTCTCCAATGTCCGTTCTTTAATGTGTACAAGTACAATATAAAAATTCCCAATAAGCTTGTTTTGGGATTTTTTTCCCCCAATTTGCCTGTTTTCCAGGACTCCCCCCAAAAAAATCCCAATCAGACGGGTACAGGACCCGTTCCCAAAGAGGTGAAAACAAAACACTCGACTTTCATGTATTTGATTATTTCATTGAATGTTTGGTGCATACAGCAAATAGACAATTTGTTCTGCCTACTCATGCTATGGGCTTTGAGATATTCTGACATTTTTTAAGGCTAATATTTACATCTCTTTGGGGTATATCTTTCTTATCATTTTTAGGTACATCATTTATTAGAAAGTCTATATGCCACTTTGAATATGATATATACTGTTCTAGTATAGATGATAAGCATGATTGATTAAATCTGTGCATGTCAAAAACAGGGACCTAGCTGGAATCCAGATCTAAGCGTCGACAAAGCCATAATTCGATATACCATCACCACCACTTGTTGATGATTAACCTTGGATTATAAATCTGTAGCAAACCAAGCCATGCATTAAGTAAATGGCAGTTTTATCGATTTGTCCTCGTTGAAACTATTTGAGACTCTGACTACTCTACTGTCTGATGTCCGAATCTTTCTCTGTCCGGACACAGAGCCAATTGTCTTACCTTGCATCAAATATCGTTGCTTGAACGTTTTCTCGCCATAGCTTATGAAGTTAAAATGATCCAAATGTTGGTCATAATGTTTTTCGACGTACGGTGGTGACTGACACGACGCAAAAGCAACAAAAATAAAGAAAAACATAAAAACGGTTTCCATTGTTGACATCGGTAATGCTCACGTGATCGTCATGTGATCGATTGAACCGCCGTAACAACTCGGCCATCTCCGGCAAGCTCAAGGTTATTGTCCACTGAATAAATAAACTATATATTCTACAGTATTGACCGATTTGCACGCGAAATAACGCGGATTTCGAGTGTTTCACGACACCCACAACAATGTATGGGATAAACATTACTCTTGTGTACTAGTCATTAAACAACATTAGAAAAATATTCGTTTCTTAATTAAAGCTGTACTCTCACAGATTTACCGTTTTGTCAAAGAAAAAAAATTGTCTTGGAATGAACCAATTTTTGCATAAACATCTGCAAACTAGTGGTATATGACTGCTGACAAAAGATCAGATCGCAGATTTTCATATTTCTATTCGAAAATAAATGTTTTATGTCTTAAACCGTTACTAACGGTTTAAGAAAAATGCATAAAACATCAATTTTTGAACTTAAATATGAAAATCTGCGGACTGATTTTTTGTCAGAAGTCTTAGATCACTGGTTTCCATGCATTTTCGAATAAATTGGCTCTTTTCAAGACAAAAAAATAAAAAGTTGTTAAAACGTTCAATCTGTGAGAGTGCAGCTTTAAAATAAAAGAAAAAGTAGGCCTACTATAAAGTGTATATCTTGGACCAATAACAAATACTATTCTTCGCCATCGAAACAAAAGGTCTCATCTTTTTGTCCCCCTTCACTAGCGAATTTAGAGGGGGGCGCAACCGGCGCGCGCCCCCTCTAAAATCGTTCAAGTTCACATTTTATATCAATAGTATAAAAAAAGTAATAATATACACTCATAATGCACCATTTTCGACTACAAATTGTTAAATTTTCCTTGAGAGAGTTACCCCAAATCCCCATGCAAACAGTTTATGCCCTATACTTTCGGTTTTGAGAGAGGGGCGCATATCAAAGGGTTGCACCCCCTCTATCGTCAATTAGAAGGCAAAATTGGTTTTGGATAAATACTATGCCTCTGGGACCAATATCAAATCCTACTCCCAGTATGCATGAACCACCCAAAACAACCAACAGGGGGAGGTTGGGTTGTTTTGACACACCACGCCCCCGCCCGTTTTTTTTTTTGTTTTGTTTTTTTTATATGTATATATATAAATATATATCTTTGTACAAAGAGAATAAAAAATAAAAAAAAATTTTTTTGCCAATTATCACAAGTTTCAGTTACCACGTCATATTCTTACTAAAAATTGATTATGTATATGAAAAAAACAAAAACAAAAAACGGGCGTGGGCGTGGTGTGTCAAAACAACGCTACCTGCCCCTGTGCGCTCACCAAGCAGACATGTCAATTGGTTAAACAATGTCAATGGTATACAATATACTGTTAGTCGTTCAGATTTGTATTCAGTTATGAGAGTAATGTCAAAATGATTCTAGTAAGCATATTTCTATGGCAATTAAACGCCATGATGACTTTACCCTTTCCAAGAAAAAACAACAACAACAACAACAACAACATAATCTGAAACGCGTAAAGTTGAAATTTATCTAAAATAATTCAAAGACATTTTATTTTGATTTGATAAACAAAGAAAACATAAGTACATAACTACCGTTGAAATGTTGAAAAGACAAAACATACCTACATGTACTTAGTATTTATTTTCTTCCGCATATATCTTTCAGCGGTAGGGGCCAACATGTTATTTTGAAGGGGTGGGGGAGCCTTGTCAGTCAACCATCATATAACACATTATGATTTATTTGGAAGTATTTTTGTAATGGTTGAATTATTTTAGTGTAAATTCACCAAAATATATGGCTTAATGCGACACAGTCACACAACTATTTATTTAGTAAATGCATACTTATAACCCTTTAACCAGTTTAGAGTTCGACATTATATTTTACTACTCAACCAGCCGTTGATCTGTTTTGATATACCGATTCAAAAGCAGCAGATTGCTGATTTACCAAAACAAACGTACTGGGTGAGAACCTAATTTGGAACACTTTCGGCAGTTTTTATGAAATGTTTTTAGTTAGACTTGCACCATAACTACAAAATATACAGCATACTAGGATTCAAGACCAATTGGTTGATATAAATGGCATTTTTCAAGATACTACCAATCTGCATGAAAAGTACTTTATTAACCGCACAATCAAGGACTGCCATTTTCGTCCTCGGAGTACCTAAATATGGAACAGTTTTAATTCGTTATTTATTTTTATGTACTTTTTTTTTTTTAAATTATTGCTCCATGTTTTGTTTAAGTAAATTAATAATTAATGTTATTTCCAGCTTATCTTTTTTGTCATTTTTATCAGAAAAAAATGATGGTTTCAGTAAAATACAGGCTGTACCAATATGCTGTGATTAAATGATCGCAGTATTTTAAATACTTACCGGAAAATCGTGTTCATTGGAACTTGTATCTGAAGCAAGCGTCTTTATTGATTAAAATCGTAAATAAACTGATCTCGATCGAAAAACACTTTTATAATGGGTGTTCCATATTTAGGTACTGTTTCGATTTAGGTACTCGCCCAGTACGCTAGATTTGAAAAATAGTGCAATCCCATTGGACAAATCTTCAAAAATTAAACTCTAAGCTTGGACGCTTAAACCTGCACTCTCACAGATATACCATTTTTACAACTTTTTTTATTATTTGTCTTGGAAAGAGCCATTTTTTTGTAAATATCTGCAAACTAATGATATAAGATTGCTGATAAAAAATGTGTTATGGCTTAAACCGTTTAAGAAAAATGCATAAAACATCATTTTTTGAACTTAAATATGAAAATCTGCGATCTGATTTTTCGTCAGCAGTCTTATATAACTGGTTTTCATGCTTTTGCGCATAAACTGGCTCGTTTGAAGACAAAAAATAAAAATGTTGTCAAAACGTTCAATCCGTGAGAGTGCAGCTTTAACTTTTAAACTTGAACTATTTGACGATGTTCTCATACTTTTGTATAAAACAAGTACAGCCGGGACACCGTTGCCTCAACTCTTAAAAAATGCACATCACTGGAAGCAGTGTATCCATTAAAGTTTCAGAGCAGGAAATATTTGAAAATTAATAACGCTGACTTAACAGCGGCTTTTAAAGTTAACAAAGTTTTGTGTGTGTGTGTGTGTTTATAATCAGCCCAATGTCTTCGTATTTGAGGTTTTGAAAGACACATACTATGTCCACCATACATGCTAAATCAGACATCCCTGGTTAAATGATGCACCGTATTCACGCCACGAATCATGTCCGCCGCCTTCTCTGCTATCATCATGGTCGGAGCGTTCACGTTACCGGAAGTCACAGCCGGAAACACGGAGGCATCCACCACACGCAGGCGTCCGACGCCCCTCACGCGCAGACGCAGATCCACGACTGCAGTCTGGTCGTTATCGGGTCCCATCTTACACGTAGAGGTTGGGTGGTATTGAGTCACCGCCGTGTGCCGGACAATACACTCCCAGTAAACGTCTGACCGAAATTCAAACTCAGAACAAAAGGACTTACGCAAATCATTGAGATTAATTCCAAGAAAAGCCATAGCCTTTGTTTGAAACATTTTCTCCCAGATTCGTATTCCGCCGACAAGATCCATAATATCCCGTCTATCTTCAAAATACCTCGGATCAATAACTGGATAGTCGAACGGGTCCGCCGAGGCGAGCCTTATCGTCCCTCTAGCCCTCGGGTGTGTTAGTGTAACGAACGGGCATATACCGTGCGCTTCTTCGCTTTCCGGAATCATTTCCTTGGCAACATCATCATTGTAATTGAAAATGTTCTTCCTTATGAAGGTGCTATATATAACGAACTGTAAATCCGGATATTTCTTGCCTTTACTTGAGTCATTGAGGTGTACATACGCTGATCCATCTGTTATCGCTATGGATCGTGGTCCGGTCCCAAAGAGCTTATACCTAAGCCAGTTTTTCCAGCTATTAAGAACGCTCGGTGTTATGCTTAATGGCTGCTTGATTCCCACACAAACGCTGACTTTCTCGTGGTCCTGTAGATTCTCCCCGACAGGAAGATCAGCAACCACAGTAATGTTCATTTCTTCCAGATGTCTCCTAGGACCGATCCCCGACAACATTAGGAGCTGGGGTGTTCCCACCGTCCCCGCCGAGAGAATGACCTCCATGTTGGCCCTCACATACATCTTCCTACCATCCTTGATAAACCACACACCTTGGGCCTCATTTTTATGAATGTCAATCTTACTGACATGGCTGTTGACGGAGATGTGAAGGTTTTTTCTATCCAATCCCATCAGCATTTCGGTACCAGGCATACTCCTTTCGCCATTTCGAATGTTGTACTGTATCTTGTTGAATCCTTCTTGTGATTCTCCATTGTAGTCAGTAATTGCGTACCCGAGTTCTTTCGCCGCATCTCTGTACACCTGGGCCAGTGGAGTCACGTCCCCACCAGACACAGCCAAAGGACCACCAACATTGTGGTACTTGGAGTCTTTAAATTCCGACATGAGCATATCTTCGGATTTTAAAAAGTAAGGAAGAACATCCTTGAAGCCCCATCCTTTGCAACCATTTGCTTCCCATTCGTCGAAGTCAAAGGGCGACCCTCTGGTGTACTGCATGACGTTGATGCTGCTGGAGCCGCCCACCACTCGACCCCTGGGCCAGAAGCACCTCCTGCCTTTCATTCCGAGACAAGCGTTCCTTTGGGGCACGGTCAGGAACGCCCAGTCGTATGTTGAGTTCAGCAGATGTATGTATCTCCACGGTTCGTAGAAGATAGGCGCCTTCACCAGGGTCTCGCCGGCTTCTAGAAGTAATACGGACGATCTTGGATCTTCAGAAAGTCGTGCGGCAAGGATAGAGCCGGCAGATCCAGCCCCGATTATGATATAGTCATACTCATTATAAACCACGTCCACAACCTTAACAGAATCAGCTGTGTAATGTCCTTTGCACATATAGTAACTTATCGCAGCAAAAACTATAGCTAGTGTCCACTTGCTCGCAAAAACAATACCGAAAGACGAAGAGTCCATGGTAAGATAAAACAACAGGTCATAAAAATGTATTCAAGTTTAAATGGTTTGGTGAGCTGTAAAGCGCCTCACCCAAAGAAACACCTTATATAGTGTCTATTATAAATACTATACTTTTAATAACGGTACATGTATTAATAAAACAATACTGTTAATTGTCACACTTGTAGTCCAAAATGTCCCTCTTTATATATCTTTGTTACATGCCACTGATGGTGTTGTAGAAATCACTGTTACCGTTGCAGCTGTCAAAATGTTTTTAAATTGTTTAAATAAGCAAAGTTTCTCTATCTTCATTTCACCTTAAAGGCAGTCACGCGCAAATGCATCTATAACAACTAATAAAACACATGTAGCTTCGTGTACTGTATATTTTGGTGTACACTTAAAGTGACACTCTTATTCAAAATCAATACATACACATGTATAACAAACATAATTTTTGAGTAATAACTTTTAACTACTTCCTAAATAATGCATTTCTGGAAAATATTAACTACTGATAACAAGATTGTAACCGAATATTTAATAGTTGAATACGCAAAAATATTAAATGATTGGTAAATGCTAAAAAATATTACTGCGATCTACTATCGTCTCATAGGATAGAAATACTGTGTTTTCTGCACCTTTCTTTCAAATTTAAATCGGTAACCTTAATAGAAACCATTGATTTCGACATTTATTCTTCCTTTTTTGTTTTATTAATTGTGGTAAATCTTATTTATGAGTAAATTATATCAGGTACGCCATGTCAGATGAGTCACGTGCAACATCGCGTCAACTTTTATTTCTTTAACTGTATGGTAAATATAAAGTGTAATATGCCATTTTAATAAAGCGCAATTAAACATATAAGTATGACTTCTAATTAAAAATGAAAATGAATGACATAAGAACGTTTTTTTAAACGAAGTTTTTTACGTCAACAGTGATCTAAAATTACTACGCGTCATGACGTCAGTAACCAATGTCTCTAGCGCTTTTGGGTGAAATTGGCAAAAAAAGTTTTATACTACATTATTTCCACATAAATTTAGGTATGGACGCCTCGTTACCGCCTTACGCGCATGCGCTCGCATCGGATTTTTCTATTATGATCGGTAAAATATGATAGATAGTAGATTAGTCATTTACTGTAATTTTTTACCAGTAGGCATTTTACTATTTTGCATTTCGCTTTGAACTTTAAGAAAGTTGGCAATTATTTCTGGAAGATAAAATACTACTACTACTACTACTAATACTACAGATACCACTATTTGGTGTAAATTGTGCATTAAAAGATTTGAGATGTTTTTAAATCTGAATTTGACTGATAATAAAAAATCAAGTTAAAGTACGTAAATTGTCTTAATTTTTTTTTTAAAAGCGGGTAACAGTTGCTACATAGAGGGTAATTGTTTGTTTCAGTGTAAGATCGAAATAGCGTTCACCGAGTGAGCACCAAAATATATAATTCACGAGTTGCGTAGCCACGAATAAAATATTTAGTTTTGGTGATAAGGAGGTGATATGTATTGCTATCTTACATTAACATAAACATTCTTTTCGTTTGATTATATGCCTTAATTGAAGTTAAAAGTAATTTTACGCTTTTAAATTATTATTTTTTTACACTTTTTTAGAAAACTGACGATGTTGAAATTGTGTCCCAGCTCTGTGCCTTCTGACGTTGATTTGGAAATGAGAGCGGGCTAAAAAAACTGAAACAGTATCAATTTACTGATAAATCTCAATAAACCACCGGAAAGCATTTACTTAAAAATAACTATCATGTATTTCCGGTTATTACTTGTATTATTATCATTTATTGATTGATTTATTTATTTATTTATATGGGCGTTATACTTGTGATACAAAATATTGCTATATTTTATTATTTGATCAAATCAGGATGACTGCCTTTAAGGCCATTATTCAATATACGTGTATAGTGGTAATGAAACAAATATGTTAGTAAATAAGAGAATGCCAAGCCAAGGGTAATGACTTTACGTGAACTATTTGTCATTATATTTTTTTAATATCATCTGTGTGCTTCGCAAAGTATAATAGTTTTGTTCTCATGAACTTTATAGCAAAAACGACAAATACATTATTAGACAAAATCTGGTCATTTGATAACATTAGAATATTATAGATTTAAATTTCTTGAAAAAATATACCACTGAAACTTATTACAATTTTCTAAAGAGCATTCGGCATAAGCTGAAATTAACAAAATTGGACTGTAGGAGTAAATGTGATGAAATGAAAAACTAGCTATTCATACTAAGTCAATACAAAACTACTAATAAGTAAAAAAAATATTCATACGCTCGTACTGTTCTTTTTAGTGTTTGTTTAAAAGAGCTATTTGTATCCACTGTATTGTATATAGTGAAGCTCATGTTTGTTTTATGAGAAAATGAACGGGTTGTCGTATTATAAAGCTGGTAAATCTAAAAAGAAGACAAAAACAATACAGCAAGATAATCAAATGACGACAACGTATTAAAGAATGTATTAAATTGTTAAAATGTAACTAGACATAAATTGCATTCTTGGATAAAGCGACGCCTACATGTCCCAATAAAAGAACCACTAAAAATTTAAATATTTTGAATACAATGAATGTTTAAGAAATGTAAACAAACATAAAACTAAACTATATACAACGAATATTCAATGAAACCCTGATCTTAAGACTTTATACATTTGATTATTATGTACAAGTACTCGTATGTTCAATCCCTGCATCAGCACTTGAATCTAAATGAGAGATGCTAAACAGGGGTCCCGGGTTTCAGTGTACATGCATTCGGAACACCTCAGCCATTTTCCGTCGAAAGCAACCTCGGATGTATATGGACGGTTTATATGTCAGAAATCTTTACATTTAAAAGTTGATCGCGTAATAATTTCAATTCAGCTGTTAAACTCATTGACTTTTATATTTGGATTCTTAATTACAAATGTAATAATACACTTCACTGGCAATCAATTGAAACTTAAATACTGACAAAATACACGTTATAATAATAAATATAATTTATACTTTTATTTAAAATTATACGAACTACTTTTACAGATGTACCGGCATGCATCCGAGGATGCTTTGATTAAGAAATGATGGAATTGTTCCGAACGTGTTACATGTATACACTGGTGTACGGTAGTCGAAACCCGTTGGCTCGAAATCGCTTGGCTGTATCTCCTTGTTAGCTCGAATTGGATGCTCTGGACCGATTACTTTTTAACATTCCCGCTTCGCTCGATATTCGCGTGGCTCGAAGTGGGAGTCAATGGGTTTCGATTGTATGCTGAAAACACTAACAAGATGATGTCGACGCCCATGGATGGTCCGATGTGTTTGTAATATTAACACGAACACCACCACAACCTTAAATACATACATATTGCATTGCTATATAATTATATACAATGCGGACAGTACTTTACCCTTATAAATGTTTTTATGGCCATTTTATCAATTAAGAAAGGCAGGCAGACAGCGGGTATGGGACAAGTTGTTGTGCAATACTGGTGTTTTATTAAAGAAGGTGAACCCTTCTTATGACAATTTGTGTAATCCTTTCTATTTGAGTACAGTGTTTGTGCAAGACTGGTGAAAATTTGAACCAGGTGAAACCTTGTGTAGTCATTTTGAAAGACAGTCTCTCTTACAAGCTGGGTTCATGTTGGAGCTGCTTTGGACCAATGACGTATAGTTGTGAAAGACTTGTGTTAAATTTAAACAAGGCGAGCCTTGTTGTGACAATTTTGAAAATGACATTCTTTCATACAATTAGGGTGGTCCTAAAAAGGCGCGACTGAGGAAGTCCATCATGTCATTGAAGATTTCCGATTTCGTAGCCTCGAAGAGACGCAGGCCGCCCTCTACGAATGTGACGTAGTCGTCCATTTCCCCCATTCGTTCGGCGTGTGAGTTTCCGAAAAGTACTGGAAGCGTCATGATTGAACTATGCTGGAAATGGTAAGATCAGTTTCTTATATACATAGCATCAAAACTAACATCCAATAAGAGTAGCTCAGGTGCGAAACTGGCTTCATTCTGGTGTGTCTAGTGTGAAACTTCCAGGACGTGCTAATTAAGCCGAGCTCGGGACATGTTTTCACACGTCGTGCCATCTGCCTCAGTTGAGCGGTATAATCCTCCAAAAACGTTAGACATTAACACTTTATTGTTAACAAAATATAATTTTATCTCTTGTCTCTGTTACACAAATCCAAAAATAATCATAAAAACATATAAAAAAATCCAAGCATACGCACTGAGGCATAGTCCTCAGTTCGTACCAGCACATGGCCGCCAATGTCATTGACTAGCTGGTAAGAAATCCTCTTTAAAAAGGTAAATAAAGGGTACCACTCAAAATACACACTGTCAAAATACCCATACCTCAAAAATGGCAAAGTAGTCAAAATACCCACAGCAGAATTTTCAGGGTATTCAAAATACCCACATCAGAATTTTCAGGGTATTCAAAATACCCACAGCAGAATTTTCAGGGTATTCAAAATACCCACAGCAGAATTTTCAGGGTATTCAAAATACCCACAGCATAATTTTCAGGGTATTCAAAATACCCACAGCATAATTTTCAGGGTATTCAAAATACCCACAGTAGAATTTACAGGGTATTCAAAATACCCACAGTAGAATTTACAGGGTATTCAAAATACCCACAGTAGAATTTACAGGGTATTCAAAATACCCACAGTAGAATTTACAGGGTATTAAAAATACCCACAGTAGAATTTAGAGGGTAGTCAAACTACCCACAGTCATGGATACCAGGTCTACACTATTTTCTATATCAATCACTACAAAAAACTATTTATTGCAACTTTCCTTTGAAGAATTGGAATAAGGTGGGTAATTCAGTCAATCATTTAATATTAAGCTTATGATTTTTTTTAATAATTACTATATCTTCTTATAAAAAGGGTAAATTAAATGTTAAATTGGTTTAAAGTGGGTAATTAAGTATATCAATTAATTTGAAGCTTTTGATCTTTTTCTGATAATTACTTTGTCACCTAATGACAATGGCAAAAGTGCTAAAAGTGACCCAAAACAATAAATTCACAGTTTGACAAACTGAGTAAGGGTATTATAATAACAAACTTTTATCAGTTTGTTAAAAAACTTGCTAAATGGCTTTATTTTTTAGTGAGTGTGTTTTTAACAATCCTATTAATTTTGGAGTTGTGACAACCCAGGGTGGGTATTTTGACTACCCTGTAAATTCTACTGTGGGTATTTTGACTACCCTGAAAATTCTGCTGTGGGTATTTTGACTACCCTGAAAATTCTGCTGTGGGTATTTTGACTACCCTGTAAATTCTACTGTGGGTATTTTGAATACCCTGAAAATTCTACTGTGGGTATTTTGAATACCCTGAAAATTCTACTGTGGGTATTTTGAATACCCTGTAAATTCTGCTGTGGGTATTTTGACTACCCTGAAAATTCTACTGTGGGTATTTTGAATACCCTGAAAATTCTGCTGTGGGTATTTTGACTACTTTGCCATTTTTGAGGTATGGGTATTTTGACCATGGGTATATTGACATACACTCTAAATAAAAAATCAAACTAGCTAGTAAATATAATGCTTTGAAAATCTGATATCTGTATGTACACGTACGCTGAGCCTTAATACTACACTCTCACAGATTGAACGTTTGATATCTTTTTTTTATTTTTCTGTCTTGGAACGAGTCAATTTATGCGAAAATAATTTTCTTCAACCGTTTGTAACGCTTTTAGCCATACATTATTAATTTAATATAAAACATATATGGCAATTGCTCTCTGATCTTTTGTCAGCAGTCTTGTGTCACTACTATGCAGATATGTACGAAAGAAATTGCTCATTCCAAGACAAAAAAAAATGTAAAATCGGTTAATCTGTGACAGAGCAGCTTTCAATGTTAGATATGTCTACACTCATAGATTATTTTACTATTTAGACGAATTCCTTCCACTCAATTTTGTATCAATTTTTCAGGGCAGGTATAATCCCCCTAATCAATTTTACAAAACATCCCTCAACAAAGTTAAATTAAATATGGAAAAAAAAATGATGAGGGGGATTATGTCCGCCTTGTAAAAGAGGAGAAATCGATCCCCGTTACCCTGATATGCTCCAAAGTTGGCAATGATGATGGATGGGATTTTGTGCGGGGGATTTTGTCCGCCTCCCCAATTGAAAATCAATGTTTAAAATATAGTTCATAGGAAATCGCCTCACCCATAGCTATTCTTGTTTAAAATACAACCTATATATTCTCAGCCAATGAAATTTCAGATGTGCATTGCATTCCAATGTTCTAGGCTGATCAACTTTCAAGTAAGTTTTATTTTTAAATCTATAAAAAAAGGTTAACTAACCGTTTTAAAAATGTTTTATAAAATTTAAATGGAAAACTTATTACATAATTTTGCCAAAAAATAAAACATAATATATCATGTAATCCCTTTTTAAAACTACTCTCTCACAGCCGGATTGACCGATTTGACTATTTATACTGAAAATGTCTTGGAATGAGGCATTTTTGCGTTAATGTCTAGAAACAGTGATATGCTGACAAACGATCAGATCTGTTTTTTTCATATATCCACAAATTGATGTTTTATGGCTAAAAGTCTTACTTTCGCTTTGAGAAATTTGAACATTTCAGCAGTTTTTCACACAATTGAGAGTGCAGCTTTAACAAAGAATTATTTCAAAATACCTCTTTATTTATGAGGATACGAAATACACTAAATCTTTATAATAACGAAAATCTAACATCAAAATTTTCTTTAGGAAAAAAGATTTGAAATTGGTATGTCATTAAGCACAATGAGTGAACCGGAGGATAATCCCTTCCATAATATTCAACATTACCAACATCACCACCTTAAATTTCAATCATCATTATCAACACCACCACTAGACATATCAAATATTTTTTGCGACACCACCACCAGAAATCGACTAAATTCCCTCAGGGTTCAGCCCTCGGCCCTCTGCTGTTCCTGGTGTATAGAAACGACCTGCCAGAGTGAGTCAAATCACCATCCCGCCTCGTTGCGGATGCCTGTATCCTCTACAGATATATAAGAGGTAAAAAAAGACACTGAGCTCCTTCAAGAGGACGAAGATGCCTTACACCAGTGGGGAAAAGATTGGCTCATGAACTTCAATTGAAGAAGAAGAAGAAGAAGAAGAAGAAGAAGAAGAAGAAGAAGAAGAAGAAGAAGAAGAAGAAGAAGAAGAAGAAGAAGAAGAAGAAGAAAAAGAAGAAGAAGAAGAAGAAGAAGAAGAAAAAGAAGAAGAAGAAGAAGAAGAAGAAGAAGAGAAGAATGCAATATCACAAACATATATATCTATATTGAAAACGTGAAAAAAAATCCAATAAACGTAGAACCAAACAAATATTTTAAATATAAAAAAAGAAAATGTAGAGAGGTTCTTAAAAACGAATGCCTGCGAAATTAGTTTACATAATATCTTTATTTGGCCTACTGGTCAAGGCCTCGTTTACACATATTCATTATCTTATCTCGAGCTATGTACGCACAGTGACTGTAACTAAAATATTTACAACTAATTATTTTACCGTCCTAGTTTCCTTTATAAATTTATGTTCGTGTTCTTACATATGACTTCAGTATCACGAGGCTTACTTACAACAAATTAATATGGACTTCTTCAAAGGAAAAGTAGCACTCATTACAGGTAAAATTCTGTCTCCTTTTCAAAGCTTTAGGTTTCATTTACTATTTTTGAAAATATAGTCTCCAGCGATTAAATTGCAATCATGTATGCATGCTATGTACAAAGAACGCTGGCATAATTAAATGTATATGTAGTGAAATGCGGTTGGCTCGACCTTTAATTATACAATCGAGCCTCATTGGCTCAAAAACGCTAGCCTCGATCTCCTCGTTGGCTCGTAGTGTATGTCAAGTACCGATTTTTTTATACAAACGTACTGTAGGTTTTGACTAAACATATTTTAATAAGGCAATGGAAACTACAGGGACTGTCTGAGCAGCAAAATATGCTGTATGTGTACAAGCGTCGAGGTCAAAGACTAAAGACTAACAAACAAAACACAAACAAACGAAAAAAATAACAAAAATCACACACAAACATTCATTTTATTTTGTTGTAAGGTCACTAGCCCATGCAAACATAACACATTTATTTTTAAGCAATTTGTTCACGTGAAAATCAAACTCTTTAAGGGGCAAGCAGCGGCATAGGGGAGGGCGTGGCACTGCACCTTGCTGGTCTTGGGTGCCGTCTGTCGCTGACTGGAAGATGCGGGGAGAATCTTGACCGAGTTGCTGCGCTTTGTAAGGAGGCGGGGTTGACAGATGCAGAGGTATTCCGACGTTTCATAGCCATTTTATTCTTTCTTTCTTTTTGGTCTTCTAAAAGGGACCTTAAATAGGGTGTGTCAATGCTACACATTGGCGCAGGTTGAAGCACCACAGATACTCTCACCAGGACATTCTGTCTGTAAACTATGACCAACAATTAAATAAGACTAATTCCCTCACTTGGGTCGAACCCTATGACTAAAACGTTGGCGTCGTCAAATAAACGTACCCACCCCCTAAATTTCTTTCGTAAGCCTTGTCACTACCAACTCCCATACACACATCGCATACCTTAATGGAGCGTTGTTTTTAAATACTTAATAATTTAATATCAACCATTGATGTTTAAAGCTGTACTCTCACAGATACATCGTTTCTACAACTTTTTATATATTTTTGTCTTGGAAAGAGCATTTTTGCGTAAATATCTGCAAACCAATGATAAAAGATTACTGACAAAAGAGTAGATCGCAGATTTTCATATTTCCGTTCCAAAATTAATGTTTTATGGCTTAAACCGTTACTGACGGTTTAACAAAAATGCATAAAACATCAATTTTTGAACTTAGATAGAGATATCGATCTCAGTTGTTGTCAGTTGTCTTATATAACTGGTTTCCATGCATGCTCGCAAAAATGGCTCGTTCCAAGACAAAAAAAGTTGTCAAAACGTTCAATCTGTGAGAGTGCAGCTTTTACATTGAGTCCTCATTGGGTCGATTGATCAGGTCTTTGTTAAAGTAGACAAATTGTTTACCTCATTATTGTTAACCTTTAACGCTTTTTTGCGCTGGAAGTTCCATAGACACACCTGTGATCTGCAGTCTTTCAAAGAAGATGTGAGAAAACTGTTTTAGCTGTACTTGTTTTTCGTTAAAATTATGAGTACATGATAAAGTAGGTCCCCTTTTAAGTTAAGTTAACTACGCACGATGCCATTATCAACATGTTTAACTTGAACGAATATTTATACAACCGGCACAATAATATCACTTAAAGCTGCACCCTCACAGATATACCGTTTTTACAATGTTTTTGTCTTGGAAGGAGTAAATTTTTGCGTAAATATCTGCAAACCGGTGATATAAGACAGCTGACAAAAGATCAGCTCGCAGATTTTCATATTTCTGTTAAAAATGTGTTATGGCTTAAACCGCTAGCTACTAATCGTTTAAGAAAAATGCTTTAAACATCAATTTTTGAACTCAAATATAAAAACCTGCGATCTCATTTTTGTCAGCAGTCTTATATATAACTGGTTTCCATGCATTTTCGCAAAAAAATGTTTCGTTCCAAGACAAAAAAATAAAAGTTGCCAAAACGTTCAATCTGTGAGAGTGCAGCTTTAAAAGGACGGCCAATACCTGTTTTTCCACTGGAGGATCATGTCCTGACAATGAAACTGATAGTTTTATTAACTGTACAAAGTTTGCATATTTTGCCATTTGCGGCCATGTACAATTCACAACCGAGTATACATAGCTTTTTAAGTTAAATTCATGTTTGGAAAGAACATGATAAATGACATACCAAGGCATATTAACACTTCACACTGAATCAAAGCATCGTAATTGTATATCATGCCTTTGGCTGTATATTTAATAGTTTTGTAAGTAATGAAGCTGAATGGGTTGTGACTTAAAAACACCTTGCTTAACATACTGAATCTACATTTTATTGTTTACATTTTCAGCGCATTGTTTGTACTTCTTTAGGGGGTGCGTATTAAATATAGGGTTAGGTTTAACCATTTTTTCCAATGTTATTTTATGTTAAATACACAAGTGGAAATTGTATCCAACATATTGTGTTGGGGATCGTGTAGCACTAGAAATCAGTGATATTTCGCGTGCAGATCAGTAAATTCACTACAGAATATATTTAAGACATTTATTTAGTGGTCTAAAGATGGTCTTTGCAGTTTTGTAAAATTGACATTTCCGTTACTCAAAGCGTCGATAGTGTTTTTAGCGGCGGGTATGTTATAATTATTATGTTAGTGCTCATTGCATTTTGTTTCTATAGTGCGCTACTTTGAAAATAAAAGTACCGTTTATTTCAGATTTTGACAATTCCAGCAGATATCAACAATGACGTCGCAAGGAAAGAAATAGTGGAGAAAACTGTTGATAAATATAAGGACATCAATGTATTAGTAAGCATATTTGATATTGAGTGAAATAAGATATTTTTTTTTTATAAATTTGTGTTATTACTTGAATAATCGGTTATTAGTATGCAAAGATGTGTTAGTGCAGTTAAGATATTAACAGCAAGAATATTGCCGTGTTTATTTTATAATGATGAACCATTACATTAATTTTGCATGGATTTCACTTTTGAATAACACAATTATGAGGCTACTATTATGATATGATATGTTAAAGGGAGGTAATACAACTAAATTTAATACTATGATTATATAGCAATTTTCTTAAGTAGCTTAATACCTATATAAAAAGCTTTTATTGAAAACTTTCGAAAATAACTTAAAATGTAACTATACCACTAATATACTTTGTTACTTCTAATGAAAGATGGCTTACTTAAAATCTAAATCTCACGATCTGAATTTTGATACGAGTGCTAACTTGGCACGGGCTAAGGTTCGATGTCCAAAGAAATGTTTTCATCTTTAAAGTCAATGCATTAAATTCAAATATCGTAACATTGTTCTTCTTCTTCTCCTTCTTCTTCTTCTTATTATTATTATTTGCATTTTATACTTTTTAAACAGATAAACAATGCTGGGATGATCCATTACCGGCGAGTAAGCAATATCACCCCTGCAGAGTATGATGAACTATTCGATACTAACGTCAAAAGCCATGTGTTCCTTACACAGCTAGCTCTTCCACATATCATTAAAACAAAAGGTACATTCAAACACGAACACAATTAACAACGCATTGTTCTATATACTTTAACGTTTATCATCAACGCACTATACTGATATGCCTAGGTAAATAATATCAGACTACCTATAACCCATTTGAGTTTTTTTAAATAAATATTACTTGTTGCTAAACATAATGTTATTGTAGATTGTTTAGTATAGTGGTTTTATTATTTAATTGGATGATTTATATATACATATTCGGGTTGGTATCTTTTTTACGAATACTAAGAATAATTGCATTACTTTATTTTAGGCAGCATCATCAACACTTCTAGTATTTGTGGGCAAAAAGCAGTAAGTTTGATATTTTGTCATTAAAAATGGTAGTGTTCTTGAATATGACTGGTAACCCTAGTACGACACGGGGTGGTATTCATTATAGTACTCAAGTCGATCTTATTAAAATACTGATGCACGATTTTCCTATTTCGAAATATTTTCTTAAGATCTTGCAAACGATTTTCAATAACTTATGATATGCTACGTGGTTAAATTAGCTGAGATTTAATATTGTGATTTGACTTAAGAATTTTTGTGACATTGGGGCAAGAACTAAGTCAAATCTTATTTTAATACATATTAAATACAAGCTATTATTTTGTAATTTAAGATTTAGGACAACCTTGTAAATATACCATAAAATTGTATTTTACGTACTAGTAAGATGGCACAAGGTAACATCTAAATGATTAAGAATTTGCTGAGGGAGCTTAGCGAAAATCTGACACAGGGAGTGTGTATCGAATGAGTGGCATTATGCGGTCCTTTAAATACCGCGAAATTCGAAACTCTTAATTATTTAGCCTACTACTTAATGATAGCTTATTTGCAATTTCGTTGGATTAAAATGTAAATTGCATTCTAAATACTATGAGTTATCTTTTGTAGATGCCTGAGGTTGGTCCCTACTGCATGAGCAAATCGTGCTTGGACATGTTTACACAATGTTTGGCTCTTGGTTTGTATACATTAGAATTACCTTAAATTAGAATACTATGTCGCTTTTCGGTTACTTTAGGCCACACCAAATTGATATTTCGTTCCTCGGATTTACCGCTCCTATTTTTTTGAAAATGTAAAAAAAATATTATTTTTTTGTGCGCCCGCACCTCCATTTTGATCGCCAAACATTTTTTTGCAGGTAATAATTTATTAAAAGGCTAAAAATAATCAAGTATATTTTTTCTTCGCTAGTTTTCGTGTTTATTTAAAGGGAAGTTACCGATGCGTAGTGTTTTTATATTGTATCTCGATCGGTTTAGCATTAGCCTCAATAAATTCAACTCAAAATGGCGGCTTCCGGTATAAACAATGCGGCTCGCATTGGGAACACCTCGGCCATTTTTTCAAAAACAACCTCGGATGTATATGGACGGTTTACATACTTAAAAAGTGGTACGTTTAAGTCCGCTGCAAATAGATCGCGTAGTAATCTTATTTAGTAGTTAAAATTTATGACTTAACTCTTGGGAATCGTAATTTTGTTTGCAATAATACACTTCACTGGCAATCAATTTAAACTGAGATCAATGAATAAAACTCTTAAACACTACATTTAATTAATGCTTTTATTAAAAAAAATACGGACTACTTTAACAGATGTACCGGCATACATCCGAGGTTGTTTTTGAAAAAATGGCCGAGGAGCTCCGAATGTGCGGCTCGAAGTCATTCGGAACTCCTCGGCCATTTTATCGAAAACAACCTCGGATGTATGCCGATACATCAGTTGAAGTAGTTCTTAAATTTTTGAATTATATCATTTATGATATATAGTGTTTTAGAATTGTTTTTATTGATCCAAGTTTAAATTGATTGTCAGTGAAGTATATAATTGCAAACATAATTAAGATTTCCAAGAGTTAAGTCATAAAGATTAACTGCTAAATAAAATTAATACGCGATCTACTTGCAGCGGACTTAAACGTTCCTCATTTTGAGTATGTAAACCGTCCAAATACATCCGAGGTTGTTTTCGAAAAAAAATGGCCGAGGAGTTCCGAATGGCTCGAAGTTTGGAAATTAAATCTTATTTTTGACAATAAATATGTTTTGAGCATGCTTGAAGTCATTGTTGATCGTCTCATTCACTAAACGATCATTATTTAAAGCAATCATTATGCAATAAAGCATGTGTATCTGAGACTGGTAGCGATTATATTGCGTAATTAGTGACTCGTTTTGAATGGAAATCGGAATGATCAACTTAGTACTATTTTATTCAAGTCATAATACAAGGGACCAAAATTTTACCTCGTTATGACGATGTTAAAGATGACAGGTCATCTTAACTGGAACATGAGTCATTGTTTGGTCCAAATTCATGTCAAGCTCATTTTTGATCAAATTCTGACAAAACAACAGTTTTGAACAAATATCTTTTCACAAATAGCGATATAAACACTGGTTTGGATATACCTCAAAGTAAGTAAGCCTAAGTTTATCACCTTATATCTTGTTTTTATTTGCAGCATAATCCGGGATTGTAATGCACTTGTCAATTGTAACCACTGCCCTGCCCACCCCTTGCCCTTGTTCCAGGGGTATACCGGGAACAGCAGAGGCAATGGGCTGTATTTTTACCTTTCAGGTGGCCCCGCAGTGCCTAGTGAATGTGATTTTGTCTTCATATTAAAAATAGTCGGGAATGGGCCTCACATAGGTATTCGGGGTTGCGGGGCCATTCAGCAGGGATTTTACCATTAGTGTGTCCCTGCAGGTCGGGTATTTTACCGGGGTTTTGAGAGACCGGAAGTCAAAGTCCCCGCTATTCCGGACTGGGGGGGGGGGCATATACAATTGGCTGGTGCATAAAAACATCTAAATAACCAAAAAAAGTACAAAAGTTACTCTGAAAAATACCCTTGTTCTTTTTGTTTTAATAAGCACATGTCATTGCATTTCCTGTGATAATAAAATCAAAATTTAGTCTATGTTATATGGAGTCTGATGTTTGATGATGCCTGTGTAAGTGATCATTTTTTACAAATCCATAATCAATCCTAAGTTATGTCTAAATACAGTTGCATATGGTGTTAAACTGATTCAGGTAGATTTATATAAGTCGTTTCAAACTTTTTACTAAAAGCAGGGTTATTTATTATTATGAATGATCGTCATATTAAAGTACGTTTTAATTATATAAGAAATTAGATTTATCCATATAATGTTTGTACTAAACACGGATGAATAAATAGTATGTTTTCCGACATTTTCCCAATGTCCATTAGAGGTTCAGTTCAAATTGGCATTAAAAATGGGTTTAAGGGCAATTATTTTGAACAATCTTTCTTATTTATATTGAATATAAGGAAAAATATATTTTTCGCTCTTCGCTCGCTTCGGTTTTTATGAAAACTGACAAAAATTATTTATTTTTTTTTCGCTCGCTCGCTCCAACTTTTTTTGGCAAAAATCCGAGGAACTAAACATTAATTTGGTGTGGCCTTAAGGTAACGCTACCTGTGCTAATTGTAACCATTGTTCAATGTGAAAGTAGACATTTATTCATTAAATCATAGTATTTTAAAAAGTTGGTTTAAGTCTTTTAGCATATGGATATAATACTAAACAAAAGTGTTGACATATAAAACAATACATTTTAAAAAGAAAAAAAAACAGAAACTCCAAAATCAGTCTGTAAATAAACACTTTATTCACAATATCATCAAAACAAGGCCATGCTTTAAAGATCTAAAAAACCTTCTCCGTATAGGCGATTGTCGCGTATACCAAATCACGTAATATCGAACATATAACCATTGAAGTTTGTCATGATTTGAACCTGTATGAAACCCTAATTTCGGTGATTATTAGTGAAAAAAGAACAACAGTGTAACATAAGTTTGCCTCAAATGTCATTATTATCCAGATAAGAACAAATCTGAAGGCTGTACTATCTTTTGACAAAATGTAAACGTCTGAAGTTCACGCAGAAATGAGAATCAGACTTTTGGGGGGCATTGACTTACTTTTTTGAACAAACTACCAAAACAAAATTTAAATCTCTTAAGTTTTAATGCCAACAAAATATTCACGAGATTTTCCTTAGTCTGTTTGAGAAGCATGTTTATGGTTGTTTATATTGTACGTATATTGCAGAAATGGCACCACATGGGGTAAGAGTCAACGCTATAAAGTAAGAATATCAATAGTTAGTTTGCAACCATTCATGTAACTAAAATCAATTAAAAGTTTTAATTTAAAACACAATTCAAACAACAGAATGACAAATACAACGCCCTACACTTAATTAACCGTTAGTAGAAATTATTTTCCGGTAAGAAGAAACCAAGTCTTTTCAATATTACCTATTAGGAAGAGTATTTAATAGGGAATGAGATTATTACCAAAACTCAGCCGTTTGTGTTCTGTTACACATTACTTTTACTATTATACCTGATAGGATTAAAAAATTAAAAGGTCAAATTACCATGATGCCCGATACGAACCAATGCCTTATGTTGTGTATTTTCCAGTCCAGGTACAGTTGTAAGCAACATTGCTCGAAGATTACATGGCAAGTACCAGGATGACGAATTGTATCAACAGGTAGGACGTTCAAATTATTCTGATTTTCTTGTTAATTTTCGTCAAAAAAAATACACTGTTGAATGGCAGATAAATTCCCACAGCGTATATATCTTAACATAACTCGACAATAAGCTATTCTGTTGAATAATTACCAAATTGCTTCATTTTTATCGCAGTGATGCAATTTAATAGTTAATGTTTATTGAAAGCTGTATTTCCATTGGAAAGCGACATTTTGTTATTTCAATGGTACATTGTCATCGCTATAGTGCGTTTTTTATTGCATGATGTTTTTATCGCAAATTTGATTTTTATCACAATCATAGCTAAAGTGCACTTTTTTTATTCCATGAAACGTTTTCATCGCAAATCCGATTTTTTATCACAATTGCGCATGCTTTATTATATACTTCCAGTTCCTGGAGACTCAAGCATCCGCTCATCCACTTGGAAGAGTAGCGCTTCCGGGTGATTGCGCAAGCGCAGTGGCCTTCCTAGCATCCGATGCAGCAAGCTTCATAACGGGGCAAATATTGTTTGTGGACGGAGGACGAAACTGTATTGCCGCTGGCGTTGCTACCAATGTGAAGAAATGATTTTGTGCTTTAAATGGACAGAACACCTTGTTTGTACCATACGCATTTGCAAAATTGTTTGAGGAGTGACCGAAATGCATAAAGGTGTGGTCAGTGACGCCTAATAAAAATTGTTTCGAAGGAGTAGAAAAGGAAATTAAAATTTCAGATCGGAAGTAAAATCATTACCCTTTAAATGATAAAATGTATTGATGTAAGTTGATTTGAATTTTTATAGTATACTTCATAAAAATATAAATCAGCCATCATTGTATACACAGATGGAGAAAACAATAAAAGCCAAGTATATATTTATTTGTTTTATTTATTTTTTAGCGAATAAGATTTAATAAGAATAATCGATTTAATGATAACTAATACGAAAATAAGCATATGGTTATTTTAATTTCTGGTTCATACAAACACACAATTTTCAAAATGGCACGAAAAATATGCATTGAATAATAATTTCTCTTTAATACTTGTATGCAAGTGCTTAAAGCCTTAATAAAAGTACATAAAACTCACTGTAAAGACAAATACTTTACAAATTTATCGACTATTATAACTTTTAGTGATATATGTAAATTTATAACTTTTAAGATGAAATATTATGGAAATAATCTAGGGAAGAATCAAAGATATTCCATGATATACCACAGGATTAAATATCAAACACCAGGCAGAAAAACACAAACAAGAAACTAAAACAATCTGTGGAATAGTGTGTTGGTATACGTAGAAGCGATTTAACTGGAATATGCTTGAAAACTCTAACAACTGATTTATTACAAATAACGAATGCATTTTTGCATTTCTTGTAAAATGAACACACTGATAACAACAGGGACAAGGCCTACAGTTAAACCAACATACTGCTTAAAGGCACAAGGATCAAGGTAAAACAAACACTTAACAAGAAGACACTGCGCGCTACAAACAACAAACATTACAGATTAATATAAATAACATCATTATAATCTCACGACAATAAGAACAATTAAAGGTATAGATCTAGACAACGTGTATGGACAAGAGAATAGAAATATAATTTAAAACATAAAATAGGTGCCTTCAAGATTATTACATGTTTTTCAAATAATGTTACTACTGTTTTCCAATGAACTAAGCGCTTCATGTTATTGATGAACTTACTGAAGAATTGAATGATCGTGGATCTAACTTCACACCATCCTTAGCCTGTCGATATATTTCACAAATAAAAAAAAAACGAATACCGCGATTATGTGTCTACACTTACGTTTCACGTTACAACTACTGAACAGGCGGGCTCATAGGTACGAACCACATTGCTGCGGTTGCTCACTTAGATGTACTAGTTATGGCCTTTCGGTGACGATCTTCTGTAACATTACCATTTAGAACCTCTGCAACAAACGCAGTTCAAATGCAGCTTTCATTCTTATTTATTTCCACATTGATTTCAGTAACGCTGATTTTAGTGACCACATTCTAAGTCGTGTTGACCCTAAGTAAGTTTTGAATGACAGGGGCCATTTTGCAATTATGGCTTGATATCTGATTTCATACTTGTCTTCTGATATGTCGACTAGTCCAGGGTTTTTTACTTCATTCATTTCTTTCCCTAATATCTGTTCTATAATTTCATGGGCACAATCTGGAGTAGATGATTTTTTTTAAAGTTCAGACAGGACGTCGTCTTAAACATGATTAAAGCAGCTTAATTTAATATTTTTGTCTCCTCTTTTAACAGTTTCAATAGGGTATGCAGCTTCAAATCCTTTCTCTAAAGCAAGCTCTCCGTCAGTCCCATATATCAGCTTCTTTATACCACATGATTTGAGTTGGTATGCTAAGTATCTATAATCCAATTCCTTACGACCGGTCCTAGTCATCATTCCAGCAAACACTGTACGGTTCGTTTGTTTGCTATTTTGTGGAGAAGATGAGGATGAGGAAATATCAAACATGTGGTATAAAATGGGCCGACGTTAAAAGTCATGTCAATACCCAGCTGTGATTTTGAGCTGCTTGGAGGATCAAAAAACTTTTGCGTCCCAGTAACAGCAGTATCAGTCATTGCAAATGTATTAGGATGTATCCTTTTTTCTTTTGAATGAAATGAAAAGTCTACATTTTTAAAACTTTCCGACGTCCATGTCTGCTTGAGGTTTTGTGAAATTTTGCTGGATAACTTGCCCCTGGAATTTCGAAATTTATGTCTAACTTCCATTTTTTTTTTCAAATTATACAGTTGGTTTCTATCTCTAGGACCCTCACCTGAGGATGGAATATTAATAGGGCCCCTTTTTCCTTCTCTTTCAGATAAATGACTTTCTTTGGTGGCTCATGTTGCAGGTGTTGTTTTTCACGGTTTTTCTTATCAATGGCGTTGCCATGGCCAACACCTGATGCTATTGCTACTCGCAAGTACTGAATTACAGCACATTTTTCTGAACCATGACATGAGTATACTTTGCTTATAATTCTTGTTGTTTGTCCTAATCCAACTAGATCTATTATCTCACTATATTTTTAGACAATATTGCATCATTTTGTGACAACTTCCTTCGAGATATCGTTTTTATATTTTGAATATTACCGTTTCTGTTACCTTCACAACTGTAGTTCTTGAATGACTGTTATAGCAACCGCTATCTTCACAAACTATTTTATTTTTCTTTAACCTTTTGAAAATCCACAATCAACACAGAATTTTATTTTCGCATTGGAACATATTCGCAAAGTTGTTCACTTGAAAATGTACAAAGTTCAACTATCACCTTTACAGTCAAACCTTTTTGCTGCTTTTTAAAGAGAGGACAGCATTGCTTGTTGGGACCTGAAAGAAACAAGTGACAGTGTTTGCAGCTTTAAAAATCATGCGACCAAGAGAATCTTAGCAATACGTTGACCACCATTCAATTCGTTACAACTGATATAAGTTATGATCATGTTTTACAACCTTCAATTCTTTAGGAGTTTTGGTCCGCAAAAATAAAGTAACAACATGGACAATTACTTATAGTAGGCATGGATCTTCTTCACTGAATTTGTTCTGATTGTTCCTTACCAATTCATAAATTTCAGTCGAGTTCTTTCAATACTTCTTGGGTTATGCTCCACATTAAAAATAGTAAGGGCACGAAGGCCACAACTACACATATACTGCAGAATGAGTTATCGTTCTTCTGTGTGTATACTGTAAATCTACTCATTATATAAGATCAATATACTAAGTTATATTTTGGTTATTCAATACTATTGGAGTTATGTTTCTTATAAATGTATGTAATAACATCTCATGCATATGTCTTTTATACATAGCATCCCTTTGTTAAGTTTTGTTTACCACTTATCATCTGTTATTTTTCACTGCTATAAACTTTGTAAGTTTAAAGCCGAATTAAACGTATTGTTGTATAAATCAAAGCCCTGCATGCAATATATGAACATATACATGCACGGACAGACATAATTATAGACATAAATAACGTGCCAAACTATTACTGGTGCAAACGGGTTCCGCAACAATAAGCAAGTTATCGAAAATGATATTAATACGCCGAGGTGTGATGAACATAACGTTTTATACTAGAATAGTAATGATTGGCAGGGAAATACATGTGCAAGTCATTGTAGTCAGTAATCATTTTAATCTGTGACTTTGCTAATTTCTGTTAAGTATTGTTAGTAAAGAAAACAATACTAACATTGAAGATAAAAATAATAATCTCTTACCATCATGCAATTGTAACTGTTGTCACCAACAGCAAAATGAGAACACTATAAAGGATTTAAACTTTAAAATTTTACAACGATGCGCAGTAGTCTTTTTTTCTACGTCATATGTCATACTCTTTCTCACCAGCGAAATGAATCTCTAACGCCCGTTTTTGGTCGCCATTTGTCGCTATTAACCTTACAAAAACATTTTCTAACCGCCCTAGCCATTTCTTCCAACGCGTGCCAGCGTTTCTCCTGTTGGTGTCCACCTCAAAGGATGGACAATTTGGCAGATTATTAATTTTATTTTCACTATTTAACGTGTTTATCCATTGGTTAAACAAACTATTTCATTAATCCAAATATTGCACAATTAATTCACAGTATCCTCGTCGTCAGATGATATGTTCGGGGATTAGATATTCTTAGAAACAACGATGACCGTTCACTTGCTTTATTCCTGATTGTATATCTCCCGGTATCATATTACATGCATAAACATATAGCTACAGAGAGTATAACACAACCGATAATAAAAGTTCATAGAAATGTTAGCGACATGCTGTATAAAATAATAACGAGCTGCGTATTTATGTTTATGTGACAGTGTATAATAATAAATGATCAGGCAAGCGAAATCTCTGCTATTTTTTATTTGGAAGTAAGCTGTCAATGGTAGCTCGAGTTTTTAGCTGCACATAAAAAAAAATTACTGCTGATTTATCATAACGAATTCCTTTCCCTTTTCCCTTTTCCTTTTTTAGAGAATAAAGTCACAAAGCGATAGTCAATTCCAAGATTGTGAAATTGATCTTGGTGACCTTAATCGTAAAAGATCGATTTTCGACAATTCTCGATCATCCGGTTTTTTTTACTACATGTACTTTTCACTTTCCTGTGTATTTTTTTAAGCTTGTGAGTTATTCATCATTTTGTTTTTCATCCATTCTTAACAAGCTTATTAGATTGGGGCTGGGACTAGAATTTGCTATTGGTCCCAAATTCGGGTACGTCATTGTGCGGTCGAATTGTTGTTCAGACAGTACAGACGGCATCACCAATTCATGTCCAAGGCTGTGACTTGGCCATGATTGGGCGATTTTAAAATAACTTGGCACAAATGTTCACCTTTAGAAGTTTGCCTGTCGCCTGAACAAATCCAATGAAACAGTATATACTCAACTTCATGAGACTCATGAGTTTAAAGTAGATGAGTACATGTTCGCAACCTCACAATAGTCCCAACATACATCAATAGATAGCAAAACCTAGTAAATGTGTACCGGTAAACCTTTACTTATAGAGAATAAAATATAAATTAGGACAAATTCAAAATACACTTTTGTTGAATTTCCAAGAGTGAGTATGTGGCGTAAGACAAGTAAGTTGCATTGAATGTATCTGTAATATCCAGATAGTGCATTTCTTTTTCTTCAAGTTTATTAACATTTATATGTACATGTTATTTATTGTGATTGAGGTGCGTATCACAGTGGGTTAAATGACAAAATAAATGTAGGATATTAGTGTGTTATAAAAACAAAATAAATGTATGATACAAAATATAATAATAAATTCAACAGTCTTTATGAATGGAATGTACATGGAATCAGAACAAAATAACGAATAAGAAGTAAACATAAAAGTTGATGTGAATTTTGTTTGGATGTATGTTTTTTTTTAAATAACACATGATATTAGAGTTCATTTCCATTAAAAACTTCTCCGATCCCTCTCCATTGGTCTCTGCCTATTTATTTCTTTTCTGGCTTTTCTGGGGCTGAAAATAGTCAAAGATGACAAATTAATTTCAAAATCAATATTATGGTTATCCTTAGGCTTGGCATTGTCTAGCTTTTTTGCACTTATCATATTTTAATTATTTTATTTTCAATGCAAAAGCTGTCCATATGCATCATGCGGATAGGACTTTGCGTAACTTATGCAAATAGATTTTCATTTAATATTAAATAAGTAGAGTGATTTTTATTATATAATTCATATTATTTTGTTATATAATTCATAATATGATAACTATCCAACACAAACGTCGTATTCTATAATATATAATTGATTCGTACAGTGTCTATAAACCGCCTTTAAAGAAAACTTTAACATTAATATAAATGAGTTCATATAAAAAAAATCCAAGAAATAAGTATATACTACAAACACTTTTCTCCCATTTTATTAGGGTATTATTGATATTATTAATTTGAAAACAACATATGAGGAATATTCAATATCCAGGCAGGCTTCTTCAGTCTATAACAAAACAATGACAAATGTCCTGCAATTCGCTGAAATACAAGTGAACACATCTATAATAAAATCAATTAACACTCTAACATAAGTACTCTATATGTGTACAACTATAACACCAAAGTTACAAACATATGTGAAGCTTATAAGTATAATTATTATTTATAGGAATAAACAAAATACAAATCATTAGTAAATAACAGCCACTAGGCAAACTTTCCAATCGCCAAGGTGTTTATCGCAACACATAAAACAGTGTCACCAAATTATTATTATTATTTTTAATAAATTGTTTAAATAAATCACTCATGAAATATCATCATTTCTTTGGGCATCTACATATGCCATCATTTGATAGACAACAGGCGACTGGTTAATTGCAATTATTACAAAATAACATAAATCGTTATTAACATTGCAGTACATAATTATATGGTAAATTTTGGGGTTCAAAACACCATTTGGGTTGGTTAGAATTCAGTTGGTTGTGCTCGCTGTAAAGAACAACCAAGTTAGGCAGAAAGATCTTGCAGTTAAACAATAAAAATAAATCAACAAAATGAAATATATTACTAAAAACTTGCTAAGGATCACTTACGGCTACTACTAACATGTCTTTATATAGGCAACCAAAATTAGAGATATTATGGACTGGCGAAGAAAATAGGCTTTGCTCTTCAATAAGAGATCCAAAAGAATAAGAAGATTTTTACCAGAAATTTACTTACAGGTGATAATCCAAGGGGTGTAACTCAAGTATGACTGACATAAGAGTTATGAAACTTCAATGTTTCTATGGATTTTCAGTACCATTTATTTCTGACAAACAAATATGAAAATTGAATTGCTTTTTTTCATGTGTCGTTGTTGAACATTTTGAAATTGATCTTGATGTCATTTTTGACATCAGTTTTCTTGAAACTAACTGTTAAAATATATAATAATTGCGTCAAACCATAATTGTCTGATAACTCTTGAAAACATTTAAAAATCAGTTTATGTTTCATATAACCTAAGCTTTTTGAAACTTTATAAGAACAGGTGATCCTTAACCAAACTTTAGAAGTATATGTGAGATCTAAGTTGAAGCACTGGTAGAGACAAAACAGTTTAACTTAAATGTGAATGACAGTGTCCATCCGTGAGGCTATCGTTAAGACATGTGAAAGTGCCAGCTTTCAATACTATAACAATTCTCATACAGTCGAAACCCGTTGACTCACATTCCCACAGGACAGTGAAAATACCTCGAGCCTTGTGAAATTAAAGCCTACTGGGAATGCTTACATTCAGTAACAAGAAATCGGTCCTTAACATCCAGTTCCAGCCAACCAGAGGGAATCAAGCCAAGCCAGTTCGAGCCTACGGGATTCGACTGTATATGAAGTTAAGTATATTTGCATCATAAAACATAAGCAAGATCTTTCTATAAACTTGTCTCATGGGTGATTAATCAAATATCAAGGTGCAAGTCAGGGGGAATTTGGAGTCATTTCGTCATCTACCTTGTCCCCATCGTTCCCCTGTGCTTCTGCAAGTTTCTTGGACTTTTGCAACTGAGTCCAAATCCCATAAGGATCCTCCATGTCTGAAGGTACATGATCCACAAATAAGCTAGTAATTTTTCTGTCCCATAGCTTATAGTGTTTAATTTTGCCCTTCTCATAATAACCTTTCAAATGCTACCAACATGATACAGGGTTCCCAGGCATCCAACATTCACATGCTTGTGTATCAGATATCTGAGGTTACCCATGGATGTCTTTGTATAGGGGCACACTTTCTTTAAAGGATGTAAACAATAACGGAAAACTCCCCTGTGAAAATGAGTAGGTTAGGGGAAGTTGTCAAAAACTTGAAAGTAGGAATAAAGAAGAAATAGCGTCCATATTTGGTGTAGATAGATTTGTGGAACGTGGGTTTTCTTTATTGGATATTAGTTCAATAACAAAAGGCAAGCTTCCTTTTGTGTCTGGTTTGAGATAAAAAAAAATCATGTACATTTCCTTTGTACATAATTCTCAAAAAAAAGTGAAAATAGTTCACCAGTCGTTATTGGATATTAGTTCAATAACAAAAGGCAAGCTTCCTTTTGTGTCTGGTTTGAGATAAAAAAAATCATGTACATTTCCTTTGTACATAATTCTAAAAAAAATGTGAAAATAGTTTACCAGTCACACAAAGAGAAAAGGTGCCTTTCAACATGTAAAGCATGCACTCCTCTTAGTAAGACAACTCCCCTTTTACATACTCACACCACATAAGCCAGCCCATTAATCTGCACACTTATGCGGTATGTCACACTTTGGTATGTCACACTGCGATATGTCACACTTTTTGTTCTTGGCACTTCTTGCACTCCTAGCACTATGAGTGCCTGAAACATTTGCACAGAAATAGGATTAATTCTTGGTTCAATACTAAATACTTCAACAACAACGAACAAAAACAAACTGGTCAGTGTTGTGACAGTCAAAAGTAGATTCATATCAAAATTTGGCAGACGAAATGACTATGTTAGAAACATTATATATTGGAAGACCTTTTTACCAGAAAAGTAACAACAGCATTTTCGGAGACACCATTTTAAACAACCATTTGGATCATACAAGTGAGGCAACACGCACATTGCCAGAAAGAATGTTTTTTGCTTGCCAGATTGGGAATATTTTGCAAAAAAAATGACTTAGGATAATGGACTGTTTTTCATTAATAAAACAGGTTTAAGTCTCTATTAAGATATGACTCGATTGAACCAGTTGTTATTAAAAGAACTAAAACAACAGCAAATGACATCAGCAATCCAAAGAACTATTTTTCAAGATATATGACAAGGACTGTTAAAATTCCTCTTACACTAAACATCTGACAACTGTAAAGTCAGAATGACCTAGTTTGCTAAGCAAGTAATAACTATATTGTCAAAATGAACTATTTTGCCAAAAGAGTGACAACTGTATTGTCAGAATGACCTATTTGCTACACATGTGACAACTGTATTGTCACAATGACATATTGTGCTAAACGAAGGACAACTGTATTGTCAGAATGACCTATTTGCTACACATGTGACAACTGTATTGTCACAATGACATATTGTGCTAAACGAAGGACAACTGTATTGTCAAAATGACCAATTTGCTACACAAATGACTACTGTATTGTCAGAATGACCTATTTTGCTAAACGAGGGACAAGTGTATTGTCAGATTGACCTATTTTGCTATACAAATGACCACTGTAGTGTCAGAATGACCTATTTTGATACACAATTGACTACTGATTTGTCAGAAGGACCCATTTTGCTAAGCAAGTGACAACTGTATCGTCAGAATGACCCATTTTGCTAAGCAAGTGTCAACTGTATTGTCAGAATGACCTATTTAGCTAAGAAAGTGTCAACTGTATAGTCAGAATGACCTATTTTGCTAAGACATATTTGGCTAATCTAATGACAAATATTGTGAGAAAGATCTACTTTGCTAGACAAAGGACATCTTTGATCTTCATTGTCTTGAAGACCTTTTTCTAAGCAAATAACAACTATAGAGTCAGGAAGACCTACATGTAGGCCAGACAAATGACAACTTTTTCATCAGAAAGACCTATTTTGCCAGATAAATGACATCTATATTGTCAGATGGATTATTTTGTCAGATAAATGACATCTGTATTGTCAATTAGACTTAATTTGCTAGACAAACAAACAACATCTATATAGTCAGGATGACCTAGGTTATTTTGCCAGACAAATGACAACTATTTTGTCAGGAGGACCTATTTTGCTAAAAAAGTGACATCTGTATGTCATGAAGGCCTGTTTTGCCAAACAAATGACAACTATTTTGTCAGGAAGACCTATTTTGCAGACAAATGACAAAGATTTTGTCAGGAGACCTATTTTGCCAGACAAATGACATCTATATTGTTAGTAAGACCTATTTTGCTAGAAAAAATGTCCAGCACATTGTCAAGTGACCTATTCTGCCAGACATTCACCACCACATTGTTAGAAAAACCTTCTATACCATTGGACATATGACAAACACTTTGTCGTCGAGACCCTTTGCCCTGAGGGAGACATAGTTTTCACAATGGAAGTTCCATGTATGTGTGTGCATGGCAGTGGGCGTTCGTCTGACTAAACTCTGTCCGGGCTATATCTTGACAATGCTTTTTAGGAATTTCATTAGACTTGCAATGATGGTTCACCATGATGAGGTGGTATGTTGTGCTCAAGACCCTGGCCTGTACTGCAATGGTCAAGGTTAAAGGTTAAAGTTTGAAATGATCCTTGTCTGGGCTGTACCTTGACCATGCATTACAGGATATTTATAAAATTTGCCATGAAAGTTTACCATGATGAAGCAGCATTGCACACAAAGCCGCAGTCTGAACCTCAAAGGTCAAGGTAACAATTTTGGTTCAAACATTGAAATGATCCTTTCCAGGCTGTATCTTGACCATGCATCATAGGATTTAACAAAAAAACTTGCCATGAAGTGAGATGGCATGTCATGCACAAGACCCAGGTCTGAACCTCAAAGGTCATGGTCAAACTAAGAGGTTTTATGTCAAATAAGTAAAGTATTGTTGATAGGAATGGTCTGGACTTGACTTTCTCCTGTGCAATTTCATGGAAGAGCTATTGTCTGTATTAAAGGCTCTTTCATTGGGATCGAAATGTCACAAAATGGAGTCTAGTTAGGAATATTTATTTTGATGTCACAGCCACAATGACTGAAAAACCTGACCAGCCCATTGTCAGACAAACAAAAGCATTGTCAGACAAACAAGAGCATTATCAGACAAACTTGTTATTAATTCGTCATACAAGCTCATTGTCTGATAAACTTGTTTTGATAAGCAAGACAAGCCCATTGTCAGATAAACTTGTTTTGATAAGCAAGACAAGCCCATTGTCAGATAAACTTGTTTTGATAAGCAAGACAAGCCCATTGTCAGATAAACTTGTTTTGATAAGCAAGACAAGCCCATTGTCTGATAAACTTGTTTTTATAAGCAAGACAAGCCCATTGTCAGATAAACTTGTTTTGATAAGCAAGACAAGCCCATTGTCAGATAAACTTGTTTTGATAAGCAAGACAAGCCCATTGTCAGATAAACTTGTTTTGATAAGCCAAACAAGCTCACTGTCAGATTAACTAATTTTGCCAGAAAAATAACTCTGTTAGATAAACTTGTTTTTGCAAGACAAGAACCTTGTCATCTAAGACAAACAAAATGTAATGAAGAAAGAATTTCCACAAAGCCAATTATTTATTATCAGTGTAAAATAAATAGTGTTGTTCCATTGATAAACAACTAAACAAAGATTCATGCTAAATCTAACAATGTTTTGCCCCCCAAAATTATTAGGGATTATCTTCTGGTCACGCCCAACCTCCAAGTAGAGTTTGAGGACAATAATCCAGTCATTGTTGACTTATCACTCAGACAAGCTTTTGTGTTCAAATAAGTCACTGTGACCTTGGACCTAATGACCTTAAAATCAATGGGGGTCATCCTTTCGTAATTACCAACTTCAAAGTTTAGTTTGAGGACCATAGGTGCAGGCAGTGTCAAGTTATCACTCAGATAAGCTTTTCATGTTCAAAGTCACTGTGGCCTTGACCTTTGACTTGATAACCTCAAATCAGTAGAGATTATGTACTGATCAACCCAACCCCTTAGTCAAGTTTGAGGTCCCGGCATTGTCGGGTTATTACTCGGACAAGCTTTTCAGGTACAGGGTCACTGTGACCTTGAACTTTAATCGAAATACCTTGAAATCAATAATGGTCATCCACTGTTTACAACCAACCTCAAAATCGAGTTTTAGATCCAAGCAATGATGAGTTATCACAATGGCAAGCTTTGGTCTATGGACAGACCGACCGACCAACCTAGTGACAGACATGTGCAAAGCATTATACCCCTCTTCTTTGAAGGGGGCCATAAATACATGACCTTTTTACGATTAGCCTTTCTTTCGACTTGCCTTTCTTTTGGAAGGCCTTTTTTATGACCTTTCTTTTTGTTGGCCTTTCTTTTTGAATACCTTTCTTTTGATTGGCCTTTCTTTAGATTGGCAGTTCTTTTCAATGGCCTTTCTTTCAATTTTTTTTTTCCTTTTAATGACCTTTCTTTTTAATATCCTTTCATTTTAACAGTCTTTCTTGTTGGTTGCCTTTTCTTTTCATGGCCTTTCTTTGTATTTTTTTTTATTTGATGGTCTTTTTTTTTTTAAATTGCCATTTAAATCAACACACATACTGATTTCTAAACAAGAAGCAGACAATGAGACACCAGCAAATTAAGAACGAAATTCCAAAGCTGGGTGAAAATATAAAACAAAACATGCAAGTAATGGCATAAATGTCATACTGATAGATACACAAGTGTACATGCATTTGAAAGGGTATGTTAAGCTGCTCTATAACTTCTGTTAAATGAGTAAGCACCTTAACAGCAGTCAAATAAGTATGCAAATCAAGATTTGAGGGCATCCCTAAGCAAGCACATGCTGGGCATTTTCCAAATCACACAATCATTCCAGACCAAATAATAATACACTGCACTACTTACTGGGTCATCTCCTATGAGTGGCATTCAGAGATAAAATTTAGTAAAACAGTATAGTTTTTTGTAAAGATAATGAGCAAAAAATATGCAAGATAAGAAGAGAGCAGCAGATCCTATGGCTTGTCTGTCATTTATGTTCAGTTGAAAAAGGGGCGTAACTTGACAATTATTCAACCCAGAGTTATGGGCCTTGTATACATGTGTGTTTTATTTCTGTCAACATGCATAACCAAGCTTCACTCAATTAATTTGAAAGGTTTCTGAGTTATGGTGAAGGTCAAAGTTTGCACTTCGACAGAGATTACGCTAACACCAAGGCTTTGACAATACATCAACTTTTTTTTCCTTAAAGAAACAGACCAACTAAACACATGACAGATGATTGTTATTAATATTATCAAAAATTATATCATGGCATTTTTTAATTTTTTTTGGACTGTGAAAACAAAGTTATTCGAGGGAACTTTATGCAATATTGCACAATATTTGTAAAAACAACCCTATCTTTCAGCAGAACTTACATGTATATAGATATTTTGATGTGCGGAGGTACAGATTTTCTCTGCGTATCAAGGGAGATAATTGCATAGAATATTGTGGCTGATAAGATACATATACATGAAGGAGAGCGGCCCGTTTTCATCAGGTGAGCAGATAAAACATATTCAGGTATAGTACACTCCTATCTCCAGCCTCATGTGCTTAAATGCTATGACTGTGTACTATTATTGGTTCTGGTACATGTGTACACGTAAAAAAAAAAACCTGGCCACAATTTCTTAAAAATTTGTTAGCGTAACTCACTTACCCGGAAAGTATCTTATTGCAATTCACCAAAATAACTTACTTAAATATGATTTTACAAAACAAAAAGTTTATTTTAATATCTCAAATATTATTTCCTTCAAAAGCCTCAAAACTCTTCAAAAGAGAATATTTATAACGCAATTTGTACCAACACAAAAACGGTGTGCTGAGCTTGATCCTGTTATAGGGGACTTAAGATGTTTTGGACATTGGGGCCTGTTCTGTTCTGTTCCTTAGCCCAACCCCATGTGAGCCACTCATTGCATAAATACATATACATGTATATACAACAATCAAACTAGCCAGTAACTGGATTGTGAATATGATCATTAAAGTGTGGACAAAACAATGAAATATGTTTTGACAAACATGATGGCCAGCTAAAAAAGTTTGTCCACAGTTTAATGTCCACAAGTTTATAAAATATTGATAATAAATAGAACACTGCATAAAAAATAATTTAAAAAGCTAAGAACTATTTACAGACTTATTCATCCCTGAATTTGATTAGCTAGTCATTGTGTGCTGACCACTAGCCTTATCTAAAATTGAGATAATAATGAAAATAGAACTATTAGGAAAGTAACTTAAGTATCCATTTCTTGCACTTCATGAATACTACAAAAAATAAAATTCATAACGAAAATTGATAATGCCTCAAAAAAGTATATTAAGAATCAATCTTTTTTTTATTTTCAGTTGAATAATTCTACAACTTTGCATCTTACTTTTGAGAAATTTTAGATTTTTTTAATTGAGGTTACGATTAAAATTCTTTATTTGCAAGAAACAGACTTCAAAAAATTGTTTAACAAGTCTTGAAAAAATTAATACGGAAGACTTTTCATGAGAAGTTGAAGACGAGCCTATAATGTGCTTGCAAAACTCACGTGGCTCAGAGATTTTAAGCAGAATTGGTCCAAGTACTTCCACCAGGGCAGCTTTCTGGTCTAAAAAGTCTTGTGTGGTTGCACCTGGGTTGTTGTCTATCCATTCAAGCTTTTCTTTACAGCTGTTTAAAACTATACCCTGTAATTAATAAGAGAAGAAAAAATAGTATACCTGTATAAATACATGTACACTGCAGTGTTTAACCTTGAGGATAATCTGACCGTGTTTTTGTGACATTAATTCTATTTATAAAATTGAGCTGTATATAATAACAAGCTAATCAATATACAGCATATTATACTTCAATTAATCCACAAAATCCTTGAATCTATGCCAGATCTTGTTTACATTTTATGTAGTCAAACATCAAACAAATCCCTTTAAAGAAATCAAAACAAGTTCAATTACTAGGGCATAAAAAGTTTTAATCATGCTACTGATATTTTGTCTGGTAATATATATGCTTCAAAGATTTAAATCTTTGAAGTTGTAATTTGCCAAACGTAGAACTAACCAAAAAGCACCAGCAGGCTGTTTATTTAATAACAAAGGAACTCTTTAAAAACAGGCACAGTTGAATGAACAATAGAAACCTCATGTCCAGTGTTTTTCATGTACGTAGGCAGGTCTGGTTAGAAAACTAGACCTGTCCACGAGCAAACAAAGACCTGCAAACAGGATTTCTAATGTTCAACCATGTACATGTATTTCCCCCCGGTAAAAGGGGACCTCTGTCAAACAAACTAGAGTTGGCAAGAGATTGAAAATATGTTAAAGGGAAATTTCCCTTTTGTTATAAGGAAATAGAACTGTCTCATAAATATTAAATCTATAATTCACCCATCACTGACACAAAAATTTGAGGCCATCCAGATATTTCTTATTAATCAACTTATCAGCTTAAAAGACTGTACACCAGATTGGCACCAAAAATATTTTTTCTCAGGACAATTATCTAATAAAATTATTGTCCCCACAGGGCGGGGATTTTGCCACAGGGCGGGGATTTTGCCCAGGCTTGGCTGGACCGAAAGTCAAAGTCCCTGGACCAGGGGGGGCCATGGTTAAAATTGACTGGTGTTACGCTTTGATATCATATTTGTAAAAAAAGTACCAAAATTTAAAAATTGTCGGAGACCAGGTTCAAACCCGCGTCGCCAAAATTGCAGTCCAGCGTCATATCCACTGAGCTACGATGGCTTACCCTAATTGGGTGACATAATTAAGCTTTACACCTACCTCAGTAATATCATGTGATAACACCGACTAACCAATCACGCATAAGGAATGAATTCTACCTGGTAGACATACCAAGTAATCTTTTTTTATGGAAAAATACAAAATTACTGCTAAACTTAAATAAATTGTAAACTATGTGGTACTTCAGATAGTAAGTTTCAATGCATTGTACACATAGATGCCAAGTTTATGTCAGTTTTCGACAATTTTCTTCCTTTTTTTTCGCTATTTTATCATACAGAGTACAGCCCCTTTTAACCCCATGCCTTTCAAACAAATTAATTAACAAATATATTTTATCAGATCCTAACAGTGTGAAGTAATTATGATCAAGGAACATATGCATCTAATTACACCATTTTCATTCAATAAAGAAGGAAAACCAGATTGAGGGATGTTTCCCTTTAAGATGGTTAATAAAGCACTTCTGACCTTATCTTCTTTCGTTAATCTTCCCATCACTTTTTCTGGGTCCTGGACAGTTTCCTGTGTTGTTCTGCAAGTTTCAGCCAAGAATGATCTTGCCTCTGAAAAATAAAAATATTGTTTTTACATTATCTGCAAAGTGGCAATACTATTTAATCTTTATCATATTTATTATAATCGAAGTTCATACAGTGCAAATACATGATAAGGCAACATAACTTCTTAATATATGCTTCGAATTCTGCATTATAGAGTCAAAGTGTAAAATCTAATCAGAAAAACATTGGGCCATTCTTAAAAAAAAAAATTGTTTGCAGTGTAGCTCACCGACTCACCAAAAATGCCCTGACTTTAAAGATTTAATAGACCCTATGAAAATTCTTGTATATAATGCACCAGTCAATTGTAACCTTCCAGGTGGACCCGCAGTGCCTGGTGAATGCAGTGGTTTTGTCTTCACGCCAAATATAGCGGGGAATGGGCCTTACCTAGAGTCCCTGGGGTGCTGGGGCATTTGGCAGGGGTTTCACCAGCAGTTCGTCCCCACAGGGTGGGGATTTTGCCCAGGCTTGGCTGGACCGAAAGTCAAAGTCCCCGGACCAGGGGGGGCCATGGTTACAATTGACTGGTGCAAAATTCAGGCATCCTTGTGGATTTCTTCCTGTACTTTTACAACGTTCAGCATGGTGTATTTACCCTCAGTAAACAACACTATTATATTCACAAAACAGATATGTGAAATTAAGCGCTCACAAATACAAAACAAATTAGCTGTACACAATTCCATAGCTTAAGAGGAATGCTGACAGGAACATTGACAGAGGCCGTAGTGCCATGAAACAGGCTGACGGGAGTATTGATGGTAAAACAGCTGTGCCATGAAATCAGATGATGGGAGCATCTAAGTACATGCCAGTTAAAATGAAATATGACAACAGGAAGATTGATAAACATGTTGTTGGCAAGAACTACCGGTTTAAAGAAAGAAACATTGACAGACACAGTGACATAAAAAGCAACAACAAGTGCACTGATGGACACATCAGCGACATGTAATACAATGAGAACTGACGTAAATGGATATGTAAAACGCTGACAGATCATCAATGGACACGACAGTCACATGAAGTACAAAAACAAGCTTCAATCTTCAAATTAGGATGACAGATACCTTACAGGACACAGCAGTGACATGAATAAAAACAACAAAAGGAGCAACAACGGACACAATAGTACATGAGAAGCATCGACTGACATGAAATATTCCGACAAGAGCATCAATAGACAATTTTTTCAAGGATAGCCTTTCGGTTGAACATTGTATTCCATTGTATTTATGTTTAAAAATTTAATAAAATGTTAAATAAATATTTTTGAAGTCATAATCTGTAAAAAGAATGCTAGAGATACCAGCATCATTATGTATTATCTTTTAAAAACATATCAAAGTTTAAGTATAAAAATACATGTGAAAATTGTTTCTTTACCAGCCCAGTCCAAGTAATCGACACATTCTGCGTGGTTGTATCGTACTGCGGTCTCTTTTGCCCTTTCCCCATTTGTGTTACGCTGCTGGAGGTTACAGTTGAACTCAACGAGGACCTTGATTACTGGAAGACGTCCCCATGCTGAGGCATGATGTAGTGCGCAAAAACCTGCAGGAAAAACATTCTTAGTAAAACACATAAAGAATGATACATAGTTTGGTTTAAACAAAGTTATTAAAATAAGCCTGATTGTGAAGATATGAATCACTCTCAAGTTGTTTCCTCAGAAAAAAAGTACTCAATGTGTTCCTTTGAAAAAGTCAAGAGAAATTTGCCTTCTAAGAACCTACACTTTAACCTTTAAAAAAAAGCTATAATACTGGGTTCTTTTAAATACTAAACAGTACTAATATATCACTTTATATAAACTTGTATTTTTTCTATATTTTACCAAACTGAAGAGATTTTGAATGAAAGTAACTTTGCACAAAAACTCCAAACTTTTGAGTATGGTCATGTCTTTAAGATAAAAAAATGCCATAGCCCCAGACTACATGGGAGACAATTTTATATCCCAAGATACTGTACACACACATAGGACAAGATTATGTCAGACAGGGGCTTATGCTGTTCCAGAGGTCAAAGGTTTTGAGTTAAAGTCCTTCTTTTCTGGTATTTCCTTATAGAACAAATTGCCATCTAGTACCGGGTATAGCACATACTAAGAAATTACCTGTTTTTATGTGGCTAGTAAAGAACCTTTATTTAGATAATTTGGCATAATTATTTATGGTATTAAAAAGCTAGAGTTTTAAATAAAGTTTTTTGTTTTCATTTATTTATTCAAAGATTTTCAGTAAAGGAACTATATTAACTTAACCTCGCATTTTATAAGTACTACATACTGTCATATTCATACTATAATGTGATAATTAAATATAACTTTCTCAACCTATAACTTATTATGTAAAGTGACTGTGATACAATTACGGCAATATTTATTTTAATGCATAAAGACTTACTTTTAATATACTTGTGCAATTTCGATTACAGCTATATTATTAACATATAATTCATATACATTAACAAAGGACCACAATGGAAATAAGAGTTTTCTGTTTTTTGTGTCATCCTTGGTTCGGTGTACCTGTCATGTCTATTGATAATATCATGTATGTATAATGTTATTTACTATACATGTTGTTTATTTTAAATGTCCATGTATGTGCATACCTTACTGAATTAAATCTATCTATATGTCCTTTTCCGAAAAAAACCCGGAGAAAAATCTGTAATTTTAGTAACAATTCAATGCAATTGTATTGATATGTATAATTATGGTTGCTCGATCAAAGACAGTTGCCGAGTTGGAATAATTAAACCAAAAAATCAGACACATTTGTTGAGGATTGAAACAACAAACTAGTTATATTATTTATTTGTGATAAGGGTAACCATGAACTTTATTACTAAAAGCATTAAAAAGCAAGTTTGTCTGGGACCTTCGTACTTTTATAATATTATAGATATATTCTCTACAGTACATGTATGTATATTATATAAATAAATTATGAACTGTCTGTTTCCATGTACAATTTGTGTATTTATTATTGCTGGGTATGATCTCCACACGATGCACATAGCAATTTGTCCAATCTGTTACATTTTGAGCACCACATTGGGCATGAAATGTTACAGACTGCACAAATTGCTATGTGAATCTTGGTGCACCTTTGACCTCTCTCTGCACTCTGCAGGCAGGCACTCTACCACTTCCATATAAAAGCTAGCTCTATATCTAGACAGTATAATTGTCTCTATATACTTGTGAATCAGATTAAAATGAACACTTTTGAAACACAAACCTTTTCCTGTTGATGCATTTATGTCAGCCCCTCTTTGTAACAATTCTTTAACCATGTCAGCTCTTCCCAAAGTACAGGCAATATCTAATGGAGATTTTCCATTGTCATCCCTCTGATTTATAAGCTCGGCTATTATTTCCTTGAATGGGTCTGTGTCATCTTCGAAAGATTTTGTTAGTCTTGGAATGTCATTTTTAAGAATACAATGTGTGACAATAGTTGTGTTGGGTAATAAAACTTCAACTTCATCTTGAGTGACATCTGGGTTTTCTGAATCTTGGAGCGTCATTTTATTAACTCACCAAATAGTCCTTTATATATATCTCAAAATATCGATAATTAAAAGTCTAATTACTTTTATTATTGGTGGTGGTGGTTATTTTGGTTTCGTGAAGAAATCCCCGTTACTCCAAAACATTTGACGTCATAATCCCGGAAGTGATTTTATTATGTTACATCTATTTCTATCGGTTTTTTAGAGACGGGTTTCCTGACTCAACAGCCAATCAAGTTGGATTTTACTAACAACACAGAACAGCAAGTAGCCTGTCAAAATAATAAAATTGTAAATAAACTGTTTTGGCAAAGAAAATGAATGGCAGTTGATCTCATTTGTAAACTGAAAGGAAGCAAAATGCTTAAAGGAGCAGTTGGTAATAATTTTATTATTAAATACGATCGATTTTCCAGTAATTTCATATTGATCATATCTGTCTAATGCATTTTACATGGGTGGGGAAGGTGAAAATCTGAAGTGGTCATTTGTGATAATAACTGCCTTTCCACTGTTTGAAATACAGAAGAAGAAATTCAGGCTGTTCAAGCTCAAGCAAAAATGTGTATAAAATTGTGTAAACAAACCAAATTTAATACCAATGCTTGGCTATTATTTTTTTATTAAATGTTTTGGCCTCCTGTTGCCGATATCATCACGATTTACAATCAATTTGTTACCATCAAATATATAAGTAAATGACGTGACTACACCTTCTTTTGGTTGCAGTGAAAGGTCTTCAATCGCTCCCGCATGTATTTCTAATGTTATCACCCTGAGTTGATGAAAAAATGTAACAGCTCGTCCATTCTTTAACCGCATGTCAAGCCTTTGTGAAATTTTGCACTGAAATATGTAGTGGTCAACTGTTTCAGGAACTTGACAACTGTCAAAAGTGTGGTTATTGCTGTGGGTTACTTTTGCCCTGTGCTCAAATCTCAGCAACTTGAAATTGCTTTCCTATCTTGCTCGTCATAATATGGTATCAGTTTGAAGTGTTAAAAACATCAAACAGAAATTTCAGTCTGTTTATCCAGTATTCTTATTTTTAAGACTTAAATTGAGAAAAGTACATTGTAGGCCATGTATATAACTATGTTTTGTTGTAAACTAATGTTTAAGGCATATAGACATATCTTACATCACTTCTGATCTGTATTAATATATGTTCTTGTACATGTATACAGGTAAAGGTACATGTATTACAATGAAGGTAGCTTAAGAAATACACCTTTAGAAGTTGCTTATATACTTCTGTGTTCACGCCATATAGACTTATAAATTTATTTTTATCTTGGCTTAACACTTGTTGTATTTCTTTTTAGATTTAACCCAGACAGGGGTTGATAGGCCATCTTCACCAGCAAGATTGGCTTACAACTCAGACAAACACCCAAAACACACATTAGAGGCCATAAACGTTCTTCGTAAACACAGAGAACTCTGCGATGTTGTGTTAATAGTTGGACAAAGAAAAATATTTGCACATAGAATCATTCTATCAGCATGCAGTCCATATTTTCATGCAATGTTCACCGGTGAATTGGCAGAGAGTCGGCAAACTGAAGTCACAATAAGAGACATTGATGAAAATGCTATGGAATTATTGATAGACTTCTGTTATATGTCAAACATTATTGTGGAAGAGAGTAATGTGCAGACACTTCTGCCTGCTGCTTGCTTGTTACAGTTAGCAGAAATTCAGGATGTTTGTTGTGAGTTCTTGAAAAGACAGCTAGATCCGTCAAACTGCCTCGGAATTCGGGCATTTGCTGACACTCATGCGTGCAGAGATTTGCTGAGGATTGCTGACAAGTTTACACAACACAACTTTCAAGAGGTAAATTAAGTGTTGTAGTTAAGCCGTAAGTCTTAGTGAAATAGGGTTCAAGTATATATATATATATATATATATATATATACAGATTAAAGTTAACTTTCAACTGAATTCATTTTTCAGAACTTACAATTATTTTTCTGTTAAATGTTCAGTTTAAAGCAGTCTTTCAAGCGGGCCCTTCTTTTCCTACTTTTTCCTGCTTTTTTGTTAGGCTCCTACTTTTCCCTACTTTTTCTTGAAAAAGCCCTACTATCCCTACTTTTTGTAAAAATAGTTCAAGAAATTATAGAAAAGTTTTTTATTAAATGCATGAATTGAAATAGTCTACCGGTATATCTTGATTTTGATAAGAAACCATGTCTAGAACTTTTGAAAGATAAGTTTGATGCAGTAGGTCTCCAGTGCTGTAAGAGGGGTTCTATGATGAAAATGAGTAGTGCATGTTGCATACATGCCCTATTTCTGAGAGGCTTCCCAGGGGATTTTGGTCTGAATTCCAGGGGATTTTGATATTACACCAGGGGATTTTTACGCGACAAAAATTTGCGCAATATCTGCATTTATAATATAAGAATAAATACTGAAATACATTCAAATTACAATAATTTTTGGACTTAGTCATCATGGTCCTTCATGGAATTTCACACTCATAATATTATTGATGCTTTCCAATGTCAACCTTATTGCTTATTGCCTGGGGACCAGGGGATGGGTAGAAATTCCGGGGGATTTTTTCCCCCGCCGGGGGATTTTTCCCCCCGCTGGGGGATATGGCATGTGTGACATTGTTGACAAGTCAGAGACACCCATTCCAGGTTCATCTCCACATCCTGTGCATGAATCCCTCTTGAACAACTGGTTTCTAAGCAAAGATAACTAAATGTACATCACAATTGATGAATAGGTTTAGAAGTCATTTATTTGCTTCCAAAAATGTAAGCAAAGATCCCTACTATCCCTACTTTTTGCTCTTAATATCTCTATTTTCCCCTACTTTTTCCAAAATATCCTCCTACTTTTATCCCTACTTTGAAACTTGAAAGCCTGTTAAAGGCAAAGATTTGGTTAATTGCGAAGTATCTTTAATTACTTATAAGTTATTAGCTTCTGACATTTTTCAAATAACGTAATGATATTTTATCATTATAAAGTGTCAAACTAAATGGAGTGGCACTTACAAAGTTACAAATCTAGCTTTGTTTCTGCGACTACACATGTTATTTAGTGTTGTTTATTCTTACCAAATTGGGGCTAAACTTCGGCCCCATTCCCAAAGCTAAAGCATACCTTTTTCTCAAAAGGGAATTCAATTCCAATTGTTATTTTAAAATATATAGATTAAATTTATTTTATAGTTGGACCCCTAAAATGATTTTGCATGAAAGAATTGGTGAATTCCTATAGACAAAAACTACCACATTCTTTTATCCTTTCCGTCTATTTCTTAAAGCATTCTTGTAGGCAAATTTCGATTTTTCAACTTTAGTCAAAATGACACATTTTCCCAATAAGAAGGCCAGGGCCACTAGATCTCTAAATTGTGAAAAAACACACACTGTAATTCAAACTTTTTTTTATTGCTTTAAGGACTATTCATGCAGTTTCTTGTATCACCTAGATGTACATTTATATGTAATTGTTACTGTACGTTACCGACCGTACCATATTTACTTTTGTTTGTTTAAAGTAAAAGTGTGTTTTTCTTTATAACCGTTTGATATTTAAATCCATAGGTGATGGAAAGTGAGGAGTTTATGTTACTGCCAATAAACCAGCTGAAGGAGATCATAGCCAGCGATGAACTGAATGTACGGACAGAAGAACAAGTGTTCAGTGCTGTTATGGGCTGGGTCAAATACAACATACAAGAGAGGAGATCACATCTACCCGCCGTAAGTGATATTGGGGCTGTAAATTAGAGATGACTTGTTTTCTGGGGCTTTGGGTAATTATAGCTAGCATTGAGTTGAACTATTTACACCAGGACAATGTCACAAGTGTTCAGTGCTGTTATGGGCTGGGTAAAAAAACAACATGCAGGAGAGAAGATCATGTCTACCTGCCGTAAGTGAAATTGGGGCTGTAATTCAGTGATGAGTTCAACATAAGGACATGCTTTCTTGCTGTTTTGAGCAGGGTCAAATACAGCATACACAGTACATCAAAGGAGATCACAATTACCTGGTATAAGTGAAATTTGGGCTGTATTAAAGTTCCGCCTTGTTTTCTTGACCTATGATTGAGCTATGATTATTCCATTATTGTAGTCAAGCCTTAAAAGTTGATCAATGATATATCTGACTTGCTGCAGATTGATTTTAGTGAAGGTTTGACGTTTTTCAGTTTGTGGATTTGTCATGGTTTCCATTTTCTATTACACTGATCCAGAGGATAATCTTTTGAATTTAGTCTGTTCTGATCTGTCAGATTATTAAAACATTACATTGTCTCTTATCTAGAAATGCAGGAATATCTTAAGAGTTGGACATTTATGTCAACAAATTATTTTTGAATACTACAAAATGATTTATTTAAGGTACTGCAACATGTTCGACTCCCCTTAATGAGCCCCAAATTTCTGGTGGGCACTGTTGGGTCCGATCTCCTGATTAAGAGTGACGATGAATGTCGGGATCTCGTTGACGAGGCTAAGAATTACCTCCTCCTGCCTCAAGAGCGCCCACTCATGCAGGGTCCCAGAACAAGGGCACGTAAACCTATCAGATGTGGGGAGGTTTTGTTTGCTGGTAAGAAGGCATATTGTGAGCTAGAAGGGTTTTAGCTAAAGGGTTATGGAAGGGTACTGCACCCTGACTTTGATTAGTAGCACCCTCATGGAGACCAGTATTTGCACCCTCCTGCTTTAATAGAATTAAATGCTTAAATATTTGATAAAATTAAAAAAGTGAATATAATTTCATACAAACTTTACATATGTAATAGTTGTAGCCCGGAATTATAGCTATTCTGGTTTTTCCGACCTAATCCTCCGGTACAAACAAAATTAAACCGTTGTAATATACACACGTTACTTAGGAAACAATAGAGTCATTACCCTGTTACACGAATTTCAATAGCTCGAAATTCACCTTTTATTTGTACAGGCATGGGAAAACCCTGTTATGTTAATTCCGGGCTATTTGTATTGAAACCTTATATTTACTTAATTAGGCACAATTTTTAACATTTAAATTTTAAATTATAATTTTTCCACATAGTTTGAGGTTGATGCAGTGGTGATGCCATCTAGTGTAGAATGTTATGATCCGCAGATTGATGAATTGCATATGGTGCCACCAATGTGTAAACTCACTGTGGCCTAAGTGTCATGGGCTTTATCACATAAACGATGATTTTTTCCTTCAGTTGGAGGTTGGTGCAGTGGTGATGCCATATCCAGTGTAGAACGTTATGACCCACAGACAGGTGAATGGCGGATGGTTGCACCCATGTGTAAACGGCGCTGTGGCGTTGGTGTAGCTGTATTGAATGATCTCTTGTATGCAGTTGGCGGGCATGACGGACAGTCTTATCTCAACAGTATTGAACGGTATGAGGAATTTGTTGTTTTAATATGAATTAATCTTTTGAAATGGCTATCTTCTGGTTTTTAATACATTTGTCCCAAACAGGATTTGCTATGTAGTGTCAACCAAATAAATAACATGATATCCACCTACTGAACTAGAGGCCCTGGGATCAATCTCCTCTCTTTTGAATTCACATTAATGTTGGCAGAAGAAATAGAGAAATGCCTGAATTGGGCTATAATGGATCCTGTACAGGTCATTTGAGCCAGTTTTAAAGTGACACTCTTATTTAAAATCAATACATACACATGTATAACAAACATGAATTTCGAGTGATAAACCTTTAACTACTTTCTAAATAATGCATTTAAACATGTATTTAACATTTAGCAGAAAAAGCAAAATATTAAATGATTGGTGAATGCTAAAAGATGTACTATGATCTATTATAGTCTCATAAGGTAGAAATACCGTGTTTTATGCCCATTTCTTTCAAATTAAACTCGGTATCTGTCATAACAACCATTGTTTATTCATCCTTTTTGGAAAATTAAAACAATATTATTAATTGTTGTAAATCTTATCTGGGCGTAAGAGTGCATCTTTAATGAGTTTGAGACTAAGACTAAAAAAGCTGAATTTAAATTTAGTTGTAATTATCTTTCAAAATTTGTAGGAGCAAAAATGGAATAAAAATGATGGATGTGTCACTAATAATCTGTTCTACAGTCAGGCACACAACTTATGTCAAAATAAGTTTTATAATAGATAATTTTTGGTTTGTGTTTTTATTTCCCAAATGGTCATTTATATATAGATACAAACAATTATAATTGACATATATATGTAATATCATCACAGAGATCCAGGATATCATCCAGTTAAAAGCATTATACCAAAACATATCAATGTGAACAAGTTCATATGGATCTAACTCTGTTTGTCAGAACTAATTAACTTATTTTCTACATCAACAAAAAATGGTAGAAAAAAAAGCAAAATCGAGATAAATGGATAAAACAATCAATTTTCTTACTCTGATCTCATTAAAAAGTGAAATTCCTCTGAACAATGAATCTTATTTTATTTATTCAGTGATACCATTTACTTAAGACAAATACCATTCACAGTATCACTCCTGCACCCCCTCTTTGGCTCCCTTAAACAAAATTCCCCCTTTATCAAACAGTTGATAAAACTTAAATACATAGTAGAATACTATGTTTTCTTATTCAGATTTGATCCCCAAACAAACCAGTGGAGTAGTGATGTGGCGCCCACAAGTTCTTGCCGGACAAGTGTCGGTGTTGCTGTGTTGGACAACTACATGTATGCAGTTGGAGGACAGGATGGTGTCTCATGTCTCAATTTCGTTGAAAAGTATGTTTAATCTTAAGAGTTAAGACTGCATTACGAGTTCAATATTGAATGGTTTAATCATACATTTGAAAAAGGTGTACTGGGATCCAGAGATAGGTCTACCAAGTAACTAGAACTGCAAAAACCCTTATATGAAATGATTGGACAGTGTTGTTTCTGACCATGCTAAAACATATTGATAACATTCTTAATTTATCTTCTGATTTTTTTATTTTTTTGAACCACATACTGTTTTTGTATGAAAGAGTTTGGGTAATCTTACAGAAACATAACCAGTATATTCTATTATCCTTTCTGTCTATTTTTTTTTAAAGCATTTGTTTTCATTTCCAGGCAACTGGAATTCCCCATTTTAGCTAAAATGACCTTTTTTCCCCCGTAAGAAAGGCCATTCCCTAAATGGTGAAAAAAACAACACATGGCCATGATGGGTTCATTCAGACCAGTTTTAAATTAAACTTTCAAGCACTTTGTCCATTCATGCAGATGACCTATACTGTTTACTGCATAATTGACTTACTCGTTTTTAGATACGATCCACAGTTAAACAAGTGGACAAAAGTAGCATCCATGAGTACTAGACGACTTGGAGTGGGCGTGGCAGTTCTCGGAGGCTTCCTGTATGCTGTTGGGGGAAGCGATGGCACCTCTCCGTTGAATACAGGTTTGTTATCAACTGTTAGTTAGTTTTTTTTAAGAAAAAAACTTGGTGCTGTTGTGATTGTCATGAACCATGTTAGTATTTTACCCCCTTTTTTCCAAAACAATGCCATTTTTCTCCTGTCAAAGGGCCCCGCCACTATTTTTTTTAAAGTAGAATAAAACAGGTGTTGGAACCAACTTTCAATACTCTTGTATTTGTTCAATACTCTCGTATTTGTTAAAGGCTTAGTTCTATGTTAGTTGGTGTTTCCCTTCTTTTCCATTACAGTACAGATTTGATTCTCACAAAGGGGACTTTTTCTTGGCCTCTTAACTATTATTTTGTACACTGCACAGGTTTTAATTGTCAGACTTGTAACAACTAAAGCTAATTTACAAGAATACAAGTCTAATTAATGTGCATTTGAACTTACATACATGTACTTTGAGAGACTGTGTTTATTTAGGTTTAGGACTTTCAATAATGTATTTTGGATGTTGATAAGTTTTTATTGCCAGTTAGTGTTTCATACAAAAGTTTCTAAAATATAATACATGCCTTTGAACATGTATTTTAGTTGAAAGATATGATCCTCGGTCGAACCGTTGGACACCAGTTTCCCCAATGGGCACGCGACGTAAACATCTCGGGGTGGCAGTCTACAACAATATGATTTATGCAGTGGGTGGGAGGGATGATACCACAGAGCTGAGTAGCGCCGAGCGTTATAATCCTCAGACAAACACATGGCAGCCGGTCGTCGCAATGACCTCAAGACGAAGTGGGGTATGTGTTTATTTTGTTGATTTTGGCTGTCCAAAAGATATTGCTATTAAATTTATTGATGATGATGGATGTAGACCACTTATTCATTTTTTCCATAGATTTCATTTGAAATATATTCTTGTTACTGTAATTAGTGTATATAGGGTCAATATTCGGTTCAAAGGCGGAGATGAGCTTATGTTGTATTGTTGCTATCTTGCCATTTCAAAACAAATCTTATCGAAGTTCAATCTTAAAGAATGACCAAAATGTCTGAAAAAAAGTCAGTATTTATTCTTGAACTAGCACACATATATACATTAATGTTATTGTTGATTTTGCTATAGTAATTAAGAGAATAACTAGAACAAATTAAAGAAAAAGAAATTGATTTTATATCTTTATATTTCAGGTGGGGTTGGCAGTGGTCAATGGACAGTTGATGGCAATAGGTGGCTTCGATGGCACCACATACTTAAAGACAATAGAGCAATATGACCCAGAGAACAATTGTTGGAAACTGTGCGGGGGGATGAACTATCGACGGCTAGGGGGTGGGGTGGGAGTGGTGAGGATGCCACAGCATGAGACACATCTCTGGTAATAAGGGGTGAGGGATAAGGGAAAAGCAGAGAGGGCAATACCACCCAGCAAACTATTGTTGCAAATTTGGTGTGGGAGGATCAATAATTTACATAGGGGCTGGAATAGGTAGGGTGTTGAAAATGCCCCAAAATGAAATTGAAGAGGGGATGCAGGAAACTGGTGGGAGGGATTTTTGGGCAAAAGAATTCTATAAATTATGGAACAAATGGGTTATTAACTATCAACAACTTAACAGTGGGGTTGCTAAACACATGTGGTAAGTAAAGGGGGAGGGGTTATATGTGTGCAGGGGAGGGTTGGGTGGTACTGAACTCAACTGTATGAACTTTGGGGCAGAGTTGTAGTGGTAAGAAGGATGTGAGTGGATATAAAAAGGTGTTTTAATTGTTTAACATGTACAATATACATTGTGTACTTATTTAGTGCTTAAGTAGAGCTTACATGTAGCTCTGGTGCACATTAATGGCTGAGTTTTGATGCACCTACTGTATTTAGAAGTCTACGGTCATAAAATTAATGGATTGTTTAACTCAAATTGTTAAAATATTGCTGTGTGCTTAAGTGCTAAGTAGCACGAGGTTTTATTCCATCCTGAATGTTGATTTGGTGCCATTAAATTCCTAATGTTTCTTTTTTTCGATTTAGGATCTTAAGGACCTCATAGAACATATGTTTGGATTGCCATTCCCCTAGTCCTTTGTGTAAAGAATTGTTTATTTCATTATTGCTCTCTGGTGGAATAAGCTTGATGTCATTTAACCAATTTTCTTTCATGCTTTTTGACGATATATGGAGTTTAAGCAGTGAAATAACAACAGCAAAAATATCAATCTGATGTTTTCACTTGAAAATAACGAGTGAACATATCAACTTAAAGAAATACTTTTAAAATCCATTGTAGTTCCTTTCCCCTGTCACAAATAAAGATATTTTTGGAAATAAACAACTTACCGTTTACTTTGCCACTCGTGGGAAAATATGTTTTTTGCTATGACACTTGTGAAATAAAATACGATCTAACATTGAAATCAACAAATATCCTCTATATATATATACAACATAACACTTTTCAGCTATTCTTGTTTAGACAAACATATGTTGGCGAAGACCTTTCATTTACAATAGTCGTAAAGTGATACTAATTGTAAATCTTGATGAATTATGAGTTAATATGTAGGATTGTTTGTGTTTATCCGTGTGTCCATGCTGTATGAATGCAGGATAGCACTCTTACAAGGATTACCCTAAAGGATAGTTATTTTTTTTAAATCAGATCAATGTCGCAAATGTTTTTTTTTTGTCCCACCACACCAGTCCGTTTACAGAAGCGTTAAGTAATCTGCTTAAAATTGCTTAGAATTAAAGAACAAAATACAAACTTCCAACAGATGTGTTTTCACAGAGATAGGGAGGTTGAGAATGTACAATTATGATTTCCTTCTTTATTCCAGTATTTACAAAATGTTAGAGGAGCTTACATTAACTGTTCTGTGTTCCATGGAGTCCCTGATTTGTTTTTACATGTATATCTTATTGTTGTTTTGTAAAGGTATCCCTTCATGCTGTTTATAAAATGGCATTATATTTAACTTAAGTATCGCCTGCCAAGCATAGCAGACGCACATGGATTACTTTGTCTGGCGTCTTCGTCCGCAGTGTCAGTGTCACAATTTTGTTTTCGAGCAATGTCAGTGTCAGTGTCACACCTTTGTTTCCGAGCAATGTCAGTGTCACACCTTTGTTTTCGAGCAATGTCAGTGTCAGTGTCACACCTTTGTTTTCGAGCAATGTCAGTGTCAGTGTCACACCTTTGTTTTCGAGCAATGTCAGTGTCAGTGTCACACCTTTGTTTTCGAGCAATGTCAGTGTCAGTGTCACACCTTTGTTTTCGAGCAATGTCAGTGTCAGTGTCACACCTTTGTTTTCGAGCAATGTCAGTGTCAGTGTCACACCTTTGTTTTCGAGCAATGTCAGTGTCAGTGTCACACCTTTGTTTTCGAGCAATGTCAGTGTCAGTGTCACACCTTTGTTTTCGAGCAATGTCAGTGTCAGTGTCACACCTTTGTTTTCGAGCAATGTCAGTGTCAGTGTCACACCTTTGTTTCAAACTAACTTTTGAAGGACTTGTTCTTGAGTCATGTAACTTGGTCGTTTGACCCTTATTCATTTTTGGGTCGGTAGGTCAAAGGTTAAAGGTCAAAGTTAAAGTGATAATCTTGATAGGCAACACATTCGTTTAGAAAACACACCTTTACTTATTAAATTCTATTCAAATTAATTGTATATTAAAGACTTTCCTTTGCTTTATTTTACCATGTTTAAACATTTTCTTGTATATTTACATTATTCATTTTAACATGCCATTGTTTTAACACCCTGATTGTTGTTCCGTAAACTATTGATAATAGGAACAATAAAATATTTAAACACTTATGAGGGAGTTGTTATCATTGTAAAAGAATATATTACCTGAAGGTTAATTTCCACTTTGTCCATCCCTTTTCGTGTCTAAACTACAGGATTAATTAATGGGACTCGGGCATAGAATTTGGGATGGCGACAATGTTTTTAAACTTTGTTGAAATCTAGTTACTTCACATATGTTCAAACTGCAATTGGAAGGTACTCATTTGAACACCAAATTGTTATTCCAAGTCTTTAATAATTAAATTATCAATAGCATTTCTATTGCTTTTCTGCAAAATAGTGTATTTTCTTTAACATTTAAAAAAATAAAAATTGATTACTGGTATAATTTATGAGTTCTAATTAGAAATAACTTGTTCATTGTTTCAAGCATTTTGTTCACATTTCACACTTATTAAAAAGAAATCAATATTTGACCTAATTAAATTTGAGTCCCTTTAAGATTATTAAAGAGGGAAAACACTTTTTTAGAATTAATCTGGAGGTCTAACTACATGGAATAAATGTAGCTGAAGATCTAAACGGACATCTTGATCATTGAACTAGTGCCAGTAACTGGTCGTACGGACACAATATCAAAACTAATGATAAAGCAGGTGAACATTGCTACTGTGAAACTGTGAAGCTCGGTAAGAGTTGTCGTACTACCACTATCAGTTGATGATTGGCTCTGAAGTGCATCCAAGGGTTTTTATTATAAATTTTGTAACAAGACTAATGGCCTTAAAAAATTACAGATTTGTGTATGTCACTTTTACAGACCTCAGCATGGGCCTTCATATTCTACAAATCTTTCATTTCATCAAGGTAATAAGCAGTTCCAGGAGGTAAGTAAAAGCAAAGGTCACTTAGGTTAAATCATAAAAATGATTTTTGTAGCTATATGCATTTTTCAGTATTTTATCAGTTTGTGTGTTTGGCGTGGTTCTATATATATCAAATATTGTCTTGTATAATTGTATTGTTTGTATATTTGCTGTTTTGTCATGTTAAGTGTCATGCTACGTGATTATTGTCCTCTTTGCGTTAATGTCCGTCGATGTTCGAGTGCGTTGGAGTTCTTTCATACATAATTATTTAGACGTGCCTGGTAAGTTTATTACTCATATTTCTTAGAATGTTCTCTTGATATATTAACTGATCACGGTCAATTGTCATTGTATTTTGTGTTATTAGTAATAAGATTAACATATACTTTTATATGTTTTATTATATGTTTTAGGTTTCATTAGCCAACGTTATAAATAAATTTTCGAACTCCGAAGTTGAGTGGTTTGTCGTACCCATCCACTACAAATGGCTCCCCGATCGAGGTTGGCGTAGTCCAGAGCCAGGCCGTCGTGTCCTCCAGACCAGACGTTGAGGGGATTTTGCCTGCGTTTTAACGCCCAGATAGAGGTTGAGAAGCCCAGCAGATCCGCGGGCACCTTCGTATTCACTATTGGTAGTAAATACATGTGAAATCGGTCTTTTTCATTGATCACTATTAAATCTGGGTCAATTTTAGAATAACAGAAGTTCAGTCATTAGGTTATTTTAAGTAGTAGATAAGGTCACAGTTATAGTTACAGCACCTACAACACCAGTTATTGAGATTAAACACAAGCTTTACAAGGGTTGCGAGTGACGTAATTCAAATTAATTGTTTAGTACCATATTGTCAAGGATAACATTCAATAACTATCATGCAGTATGTTATAACCGCCTATTATTATTAATGTGTTGGTGCAGGAGTTAAAACCAAGAAAACCCTCTCAAACATGGTATAAATTGTACTTATACAACTAGACCCCCAGCAGAGCTATTGAAAAGGGGCTTTTTACGGTTGGAAGTGGACCGTGCACGAGAATTTCGAGTAATCCCACTAGCAGATACATTGTATTTAGAAAGGCCATGATAATAATGTAATGTTTATCTGTCCAAAAAAATATTTCTATTTATCTATTTATAAATCTGTTTGTATTTATTAATGCATTTATTTGCTCACTTATATATGCAATATACTTAACGTAGTATAAGTCAGATACAGTTACTCTTGTTTTCTTCAAAAGAGTCCTCTTACAGACGTTAAAACCGTTTTGTTAGGATAAACACCAATTTTATCCTTGGCTTCGCCTCGGACAAAATTGGTTTTTGTTGAACCATACACCTGCACTGTTTGTACTTCCAAACATGACTGATGCACCATCACCCACAAGACCTACTAGATCCACAGTTGTTAGTGCCAGAATTTTAATCTTATTAAGCACTTTTGTTGTGATTCACCCTGCTGTTCCATCACTAATTCTTAAATTTCGACAAGTCCAGATTTCACAGTCTGACGTGTCCGATGGGCTTACATATATGATGTATATAACTAGATTCTTATGAACAAGACAAGTCAGTGCTTTCATCGATTATAGTTCCATGGTATTTGGTGTCATTAAGTTCACTTTTCATCTGTTCATCAATCACATGTAGGAAGAAATCCCTCAAATATGAAATAAATCATAGATATATCATATAACCACACTGGAACCTTGATAATTAATCAGATCATCACAAAACTTGCCCAGAATGATCGTCTTCCTGATTTAAAGTCAATTAGGAACATGGGTTGCATTGGGTTACATACAAGATTCTTTGGTCACAGCACAAGAGAAGTAAGTTGACATCTGATCTTTGGTAAAGATTGGCGAACTATCAGATTTTTATACAAGAACACTATTTATTTACACATTTATTTTCAACTTAAAAAATAGCATACATGAAGTAAAAAGAAAATACATATAATCAATATGATTTTACAGAATTTCATTATGTTATACTATAACTGTTTTTTTATACAATAGCAATCTATAAATACAATGCAAGTTTTAATCTTATTGGGGGTTATTGAGTGACTTCATTATACTAAGTATCCCATATCAAATGAAACAAGAAATAACGACTTATTAATAATTCTACACTTAACATGCAAAACAAGCATTTAATAAATAGTAATATATTTTAAGATAAGAAATCATAATTTCCTCATTCAAACAAGAATTTAATATTGGGTATACAGGGCGCGACACTAATTTTTTTATCAGGTGACCCGCAGGATAATGTCATTATTCATCGATTATTCATAAAATTAAGGTCTTACAATTATCTTAAATATCCTAAAATGACGTTGTTTTTAAAGGAGAAGGAGACTGGCTTCTCTGTATGTACTTTATTAACCAAACACTGCAGAGAACACCGATTGTTTATTTATTAATAAAGCATAGTTTTGTATTTATTTTTGTTTTTCATTGGACAAAAATTTTAAATATTTGATATTACCACAGTGGCAAAGTGTTTTTATCTGGTGACCCAGCGGGTTCCCTAGAAAATTGGTACGATCCATATCGAGAGTCGACTTAGTACAAATAATGTTTATTATACTCATATCTCATGAAATAACGTCATCTTCGACTTAGTTTCTATCTTAGTGATGTTAGGCGTATTACCATCCTTAACATCCATAATCTCTTTTAGTATTCCTTTTATACCCAAATACGCGAGTCCTGTCCCTGTCAGCAAAGAAGATCCCCGTGGTACGGTCGACTTTGTGTCATACTCCATGATCGTAGACCTCGAAAGGGTTAGGTTAGGGTTGGATTCAAGTGGCCAACACCATAAAATGGTTGTGATCGTCGACTTTAAGATATTTTCTTCATATTTATCAAAGTAAATCGCTGCGAACGTCGACTTTAAGATATGTTTATTGAAGTATATCGGTGTGATCGTTGACTTATGTATACCATTTGGGTTCACAACCGCACCTTCTTTTGTCACTTCGGTACGGTTTGTTTTGTCTGTAAATTCAAACGCTATACCTATCACTTCGCATTTAGGTCGACAAGTTAGCACTAGTATTCTCCTAATACCTAAACAAGACCGCTAAGCTGCATGGTAAATGAATATTTGATTATGTTTTTTAAACAATATTTTTTGATTACCGTATTACATCATGCATAGGACGCACTTTTTTACCCCCAATTCTCATCTTCAAAATTGCCTGCGTCCTTTCTATGCTATTAGAATTTCATCTGTTTTTTTCCAAGTCCATTTCAGGTCGAAAATATCGGACCGGGGAAGAACGCGGTAATAGTAAGTATCTGTACTGCGTCTGACACCGAAGAGAACAACTGACATAGGTAAAATAACGCAAGTTAACACACGCAGAAATATATTGAATGTTTACTTTAAAATGATTTATTGAGAAATAAATTGAAAACAAACATGAGTGTTTACTTTTTTTACAAAAGGGACGCTACTCACAAAAACTCGATGTGAGTCAGCATTTAACTGGATTGAGTTATAACGGCAATGGAAAATCGGGAAAGGAGGTAAATATCAATTAATCGTTGTTCGTGATTTTAATGTTTCGATACTTTACAAAACATTTTGTTGTATGTTACTGTTTTAAAAAAATTAATAAAGGAATGTGCATAACGCAAAGTAGCATTATTGTCACTATCAAATCTTTTCAAATGTGCGAAGGTGTGAAAAACACCCACTGTCTGTCATTAGAAAAACATCAATAGAACGAACTATTGCTATGGTAATACCGTATGGTTGATTGTTCGCACTTTACCCGTCAAGCCTTCCGCTGGCAAGGATAATTACCGACACGCATTAATTATGCCTGACATGCTTTATTCCGTGCAGCGACAAGCCTTATCAAAACAATCATCAGTTTTACACAGTTTTGCAATGGTTGACTGTCATTCAGAAGGCATGTCGGAACTATTGCAACGGTTGACTGTCAGTCAGAAGGCGTGTCGGGACTATTACAGCATTTGTATAAGTCTTATAATGTGTGTGAATGTTCTTAAAATTTCAAGACTTCTATCATTGTTGTGAACACTAAATTACCGAAATGCTAAATTACCGAAATACGACGATAATTATCGAAATACACAAGACAGTTATCGAAATATGCCTTATATACATTTTTTTTTTTACTTCAATATATGTTATAAATACTTGACCAACCTCAATTTTTCGGCTCCAATTTTGACATTTTTCCGCTGCGTCCTATCTTATATATTAAGGGTTTTTACGCGTTTTTTCAACTATTTTTTTGCCTGCGTCCTATCTATGCTAGCGTCCTATACATGATATAATACGGTAAGGGCTTTTCCAGTTAAACATATGTCCCACCCCAGGACGGCAAAATAAAGAAATTCTGTAGGGGGTAGGTCTTTTTCTTAATTTGCTACTGTAGGGGGTGGTGAGAAGTCCAATTTCGCTTCTATAGGGGGGCGTCATTTTCTTTTTTGCTTCTGACCATATCTGCTCATTTATATTCACTGCCCGATGGTGAAATACCGTTTTTTTTTATCCATATAACATATTTTACCGAACGTCATGTACAGAATTGGTTTGGATACAAATTTTCACGATATTACGAGTCGGTTCCGCGGTACTGGAAATCAGAAGAAGTTGCGTCCCTTGACAACAAGATGGCGGAGGCGCCAGAATTTGTAAAGTTGTGGTCGAAGACCAACCTACAAAACTGGCTAGAAACCAATAGTTGCGCCGCATGTGTGGATATGTTTCGTGGTAAGTATACCAAATTGACAACAGTTGTCTAGAATTTTATTAGAAATCATAATTTGTACGTATTGCGTAAATGTTATAAATCCGAATGTTTCGTCCCCTTAACATTTCGACCACAAGTTATTTTAGGTTGTATATAATTACATGGGTGTAAGTTTCTTGCCGTTATCCACCGTTCTTGCCGTTATCGTAAATCGTAAATTCTCGGTCAGTTCCGATCTTCTGTCCACATCTTTTTTCCAACATATAGATCTATATAGGAAAAGTTCTTTCAACACAATCTGTTTAGTTTTTCCGTCATTTTTTAATGATTTTTCAAAGTTTCGGAAGTTGCTATAAATAAATATAGAATGACTGAATAACAGAGAATTTTTTAACCAGAAACGGAGAATGGTGTCTTGCGGACTGTCAATAATGTATATGTCTAGTGAATTTGTAGAGGCATATATGCTTAGGATTTAAACAATAAAGCGAACATCAGAATTTGCATGATCTAATCAGAAGACTGGGATAACAGGTAACAGAGTTTTATTGTCTATCTAACTGGGAAAAGGTGGTATTTCTGAACACGGGCACTAGCCAATTATGAGTCAGAAATACTAGACCAAGCCTTTTCTATTTCTGTCTTGTCCAACTCCTATTTAAAAGTCATGCAACAGTATTATATAAATCAAATTTGGCTCTGTCCTATGGGGAAGTGTTGCCGATTTTTTTTGTACTGGTGGACTTTGTTGCATTAATACATGATTTTGTTTTTCATCCATGCGGTTTCCCATGGCTATTTCGGGCTTTTCAGTTTCAAACACTTTCACCCATGTATTAAATGATGAGAATTCACTCTCTTTTTTTGTGAACTTTGAAAAAAATGTTCCGTAAATACTGCTATTGAATTGTGAAAATGATATATTACAGCTGCAGGAGTAGCTTGTACTTGAGCGATCCCCAATCAATGGTAAACATAGAATAGTGGTGGCTATAGTATAGTCCCCAAATAATGGCATTTTGACTTCATTATGTTGCGCTTTGGGGATCGTTCAATTATAAGTGTTTCCAATTGGAGAATCAAAGGTAATAAACTGGTGTGGTGAATCTTTATAGAATAGATCCGTATTAATGTATCTTTGTACATAGATGCTAGATTAACTTGCAAAGGCTCAATACTAATATAAACATTTATTATATGCCTCTCTCTGATATCGGGTATTTTCCGTTGTATTCCTAGAGTGGAATACGGAACCTTGTATTCCACTGAGTGGAATCCGATTCCGTATTCCACTGTAGCTCACGTCGAATAGCAACCATTGATGTCGTTAAGTAAACAATGACGTCAAAATGTCAACCGTTATTCATTGCGGAATTAACAACAATAGATTTGTTCTTTGTTTACAGTGGCAACGTCAGGTATCGTGTTAGAATTTATGTTATTGTGTGAATTTAACCCTTAGACACAGAATAGAGGCATATAATAAACAGATTACCAACGGAGGGTGGGATACGAATCCTATCGGAATCTCGGCGTACTTTGCGGAAACACCTGATCACACTCGCGGAAAGTGTGATCTGGTGTTTCCGCCAAGTACGCCGAGAGTCCGATGCAACGATTCGTATCCCACCATCCGTTGGTAATCTGTATTTATTATAGCATCAATGAAATCCATATGATAATTGGTCTATTGATATTATTTTATTGTTGGAATTATATTTGGGTTGTTGATTTATTCATTCCAGAATCATAGCATAAGGTTTTCTTTTTTTGCTTTATAATATTTATTAAAAAGTCCAATGGTTGCATATCATTATTTTTAAAGTGATTTATATTGTGTGAATTGAAATTTATTTACATTATGTTTTATATCTTTTTAATATTTATTTTTCTGTGATTTTATTTCTGTATTATTTGCGAGTGTTAATTTGATTTAAACTGATATTTTTAAAGTTTTAAGCAAATCATAACAAATAGATCAGCCACAGCAGAGCTGCTCAGATGATTGGTCATGTACACCAGGTTTGATGCGTCAATCTGTATTGGTATGTTGGCTGGTAAATGTAATATGTGTGCATCTTTGGTGCAGTTCTTATATAATAGTTCATGATCTACTCACAGCGGTACATAGAACTGGTCTTTTGATTACCGTAAATACTCAAAGTCTTTGACCACTCTGGATATTGATTGTGGAAACTGTTATGCTAAAAATTGGACAAAATGATCTGTAGGAGAGGAAAACAGTGAAGACCCTGATCAGTCTGATCAGGGTCTACACTGTTTGTGAATGCCACGCTGGCCAAAGAATGAGTAATTACGATAGCCTTAGATATTGTATTTGTAAGATTTGCTGAACAAAAGTGCCTGAGGTTTTACTTTACTATACGATCAAGCCTTCCATGTCTCTATAGTACAGGACCTTTGAAAACATTGTACAATACAATACACATAAACACATTATGACCTACATTTAAGTTGATGTGCCAAAAAACACAATTAATTGTATAATATTCTCTTTTATTAATATGATATTAAATGTTAATGCTCTTCAAAAATAATTTTTGTTAAATGTTTATTTGATTTAATACTTGTTTAAAGTTCTTTTGTTTAATTGTTAAATATATAAAAAGATATTTGTATTTGTGACCCTACATTTGTCCATCTGTTCATCCATCCATCTGACTGCCGAACGAGGCATCCGTGTTCCATGGACACATTTTCTTGTTCAAATTTAATTTGAAATATCTAAATAATGAAGGCCTTGGTGACACAGCTGGTAATATGCTAGGTTAGTAACCTGAAGGTTCCGAGTTCGAGTCAGGCCTCCACCTCTGCGATTTGGCTTAGTATTGGTTCACCCGGGAACAGAGGGTAAGGATAACCGACCGCCTTTAAATGACCAAAGATGTTGAAAATCAGTGTTATACAGGAGTATAGATCCCATTTAATGGCATCTCTACATTGCAGTGATTGTCACTTGATAGTTTAATGTTTGAATGGTTCTATGAAACTTATAGGTATTACTTAAGCTTATGGTGAGCTTTTGGGATCATCAGGTGTCTGTTATCCACATTTGGCCTGCGAGCATTCTAGTCCAACAAATGAGCTGGAAATGCTGGAAGAACATCACATCTTCCGTCGGTCATGTTCATGTGTTAATTCAATATAAATTTTCAGTTCCTTGAGCTAAATATAACAAAATTATTTCCATACTTGGATAGGAATATAAAAGAAACAATTGTTAGGTTAAGGCCAAAACAAATAATTTTATTCAAGAAATATACACCGATTCAAGGGAACAAACAAGCAGCCTCATGTGGCTTAATATGCACTTATAGCAACATATGAAGAAACAAGAGAACCGTGGTGTGTAGGTTATAGTCCATATAATGGAAAATAACCAAATTTATTAATGGAAAATAACAAAATTTATTACAAGCAAAGATAATTTGCTTGTCTATTACAGTGAGCCGGAAGATATCTTCGAAGGTGCGGGGTTGGAGGACCTGCCTAAGCAACCTGCCACCGACGCAGAGGAAGAGGAAGAGGAGCCCGCCGTGGCTGACGATGTGCATTCGGAAGTACTTATACAATACCTGTTAATAGCTTATTGCAGTGAATGTTTACAAAATGTACCAGGACTAATTTGCTTGTCTATTTCAGTGAGCCGGAAGACATATTCGAAGGTGCGGGGTCGGAGGACCTGCCGAAGCAACCTGCCACCGACGCAGAGGAAGAGGAAGAGGAGCCCGCCTACCGCCCTCACCGTCCACCCCTCCGTTCTCAGCCGCGGCTGACGACGTGCATTCGTAAGTACTTATACAATACCTGTTAATAGTTTATTGCAGTGAGTGTTTACAAAATGTACCAGGACTAATTTGCTTGTCTATTACAGTGAGCCGGAAGATATCTTCCAGAGTTCGGGGTCGGGTACCTGCCGCCACGCAAGCAGACTTCAAGCGAGGCAGAGGAAGAAGAGCCCGCCTACTGCCCTCAGCGTCCACCCCCCCACCCTCAACCGTGCAGGCACAGGCAAGGAGGAAGCGCGCCCCTGCCCCTCGGCGATGTGCGAAGACTTCAGTGTCTGCCACTGTAAGTTTATTTTATCTTCCTGTTTGATCATGATCTTAGATTTAATTTTGATCGTAGACTTAATTGGCGATCGTCGACTTAAGCATACATGATCGTCGACTTAACAAATATTTTCATAGTTTTTCTTTGTGATTGTCTACTTAAGCTAATGTGATCGTCTACTTAAGGATATTTTTCAAAGTACATCGCTCTGATTGTAGACTTAATACACTGTGATCGTCGACTTAACAACACAAAATATTTCTGCAGACAAAATATCAACAGCAATGCCGGAGGCCGGGGTGCAAAGGAGCTGCCGTGAACCTGGCCCGACATTACCGGCAGGTGCACGATGGGAAGAGGCCTCCAATACTCGCAGAAGACCGGCAGCCGGCGGAAAAGAAGAGGCGTTTTTCCTGTGCGATCTGTGAGTGTCTGACCGGCCGCATGGATTTACACCTACAGCGTATTCACGCCTTGGCGAAAGGGAGCAATATTTATGCTGCTGCGCTCGAACAGTCTGGTCTGTGTCCAGAGACGGAAGAGCTGGGTGCCACCAATCTGCAGGAGGCCTTGCAAAGATACAGGTGAGTAGCTTTCATCACCGGTAAATGTTAAGCTTTATGATAGACACTCACGCTGAAATATGAAATAATGATTTGTTTGTCTTTTACAGTGAACACCTCCGAGATCGGTCCACGGCAGACCAGCGGACCGGAGCAACTGTCATGTCGCACCTGTCCGGAGTACGGACATTTTTGACCCAGCTAACAAGAGACACGATTGTCCGACACCTTCGCCAGCTGGGTCTGAGCGGTGGAGCTGTTGATCAGCTGCTGGAAAAGAAGACGTAAGTTTTCATATAATGTATATGCTGTACACATCATATTACACGTAATTTGTTTTATGTCCCAAAGATCATGTATACATCGTAATTTCTTATTTCAGCATCCAACCAGTCTCCGCACGGCTATATTTGGGGCACGTGGCTTCATTTTTGACATTCCTCGCAGGGGAGGTGGACCTCCTTAAGAAGGTGGACATAACTCACGAGGAGACCGTCGTCACTGCCTCCAAGATAAAGGCCGTGGCAGCCTCTCTGAAGAAAGACATCTGTCTCCAGAGAGTGAGTACAATATCTTATCAAACAAAATAATGACGGTAGACTTCATCGTGATCGTCGACTTAATATAGGTGATTGTCTACTTAAGCTAATGTGATCGTCGACTTAAGGATATTTTTCAAAGTGCATCGCTGTGATTGAAGACTTAATACACCGTGATCGTCGACTTAATGTTTGCTATGGAAGTAAAGCACTGGGGTCCTAACTCATATTCTTCTTATTTCAGGTGGAAGCAGCTGCCCAAACTCCAGACGGCGCCCTCCCAGTACAGGCGTGGCAGGCAGGAAGCTTCCTGGCGGGTTGACGCCAAGAAGTCTGCAAGCAGCTCCTCGTCCGCGCCATTGAGGAGCCTCTGACACGGGCGGAGTATTTGGAGGTGAGGGGCACCTTAATGGTGTCTCTCCTCCTGGAAAATTTTAAGAGGGCAGGGGACCTCTGCCACCTCACGAGGTCGGCAGTGCTAGAGGCGAGAGCTGGCGACAGAGGAGCAGAGATGTTTGTGAGTATATTTAGCATTACCTTTGATGTACTAAATTTGTACCTGTGAATCTTGAAGTTTAACTTGATTTGATTTGATTAACCATTTGCTCTATTTTAGGTCATCCAGCACAAGGAGGCGGCCAGTGGCAAGCGCTGCCCAGTAGAGGTTTCCCCCCGAGCGCCTTGACTGCCTCCAGCTTTTTGCGAGGCATGCCTGGAGGGCAAACGAGAAGGATTTGATGTTCAACACGGAGAAAGGGGCGCCGATCCAGCCAAGTTTAAGTGTTTAGATATCTGATCGTAGACTTAAGGCGTGATTGTAAACTTAACCAGAAAAACTCGTCAACTTAAGACTTTATATATCTGTGAACGTCTACTTAAGATACTCAGATTGTCGACTTAAGCGATAATATTGTTCTATCATATGTCTATATCTGTTGTTGAAAATGTGCAATTGAATTTTTCAGAACATGAGTAAGTTGGTCGAGGCCACCTGGGCCAGACATGGGAAAGAGGAGGGGTGGGACAAGGTCCCACGGCTAACCTCGGTCGTTAGTTGGCAGTCAACCCATAGGGAGATGGATCCCGCGCGGGAAGAACAGACCGCCCTGGCCGCACACATGGCCCATCGTGTGGAGACGGCCGACAGTGTCTATAGTAAAAGCAGGAGGAGGGAGGCGCGCCAAGATGTGCTTTCAAAAATTCACAAGGCTTACAAGGACGCCCACCTGCTACACAAGTCGTCTGGCGATGTATAAACTTTTAATCGTGTCTATGTGTGTTTTAGTGTTATTTTATTTATTTCTTCCGACAAGTAGCGGCATTTTTATTTTCATTTCTTGTAAATAGTTTCATTTTCATTTGTATTCAGTGTCTTATGTTAGTATTGTTTTGTCTGTGTGTCTGTGTTTCATTTTCATTCATTGATTCATTGTATATAATTGTTGTTGTTTTTTTTCCATTCATTTTATTTATTTCTTCCAACAAGTAGCGGCATTTTTATTTTCATTTCTTGTAAATAGTTTCATTTTCATTTGTATTCAGTGTCTTATGTTAGTATTGTTTTGTCTGTGTGTCTGTGTTTCATTTTCATTCATTGATTCATTGTATATAATTGTTGTTGTTTTTTTTCCATTCATTTTATTTATTTCTTCCGACAAGTAGCGGCATTTTTATTTTCATTTCTTGTAAATAGTTTCATTTTCATTTGTATTCAGTGTCTTATATTAGTATTGTTTTGTCTGTGTGTCTGTGTTTCATTTTCATTCATTGATTCATTGTATATAATTGTTGTTGTTTTTTTTCCATTCATTTTATTTATTTCTTCCGACAAGTAGCGGCATTTTTATTTTCATTTCTTGTAAATAGTTTCATTTTCATTTGTATTCAGTGTCTTATGTTAGTATTGTTTTGTCTGTGTGTCTGTGTTTCATTTTCATTCATTGATTCATTGTATATAATTGTTGTTGTTTTTTTTTATTCATTTTATTTTTTTCTTCCGACAAGTAGCGGCATTTTTATTTTCATTTCTTGTAAATAGTTTCATTTTCATTTGTATTCAGTGTCTTATGTTAGTATTGTTTTGTCTGTGTGTCTGTGTTTCATTTTCATTCATTGTAAATAGTTTCATTTTCATTCATTGTATGTAATTGTTGTTGTTTGTATTCAGTGTATTATGTTAGTATTGTTTTGTCTGTGTGTCTGTGTGTTTTTATTTCATTGTAAATATTTTTTTTGTTTTTAATTCAGTTATTTTGATATTTTGTTACATAAATCATTGACCAATCTGTTTATGTGTTATTGTCTTATTAAATCATTAACCCTCACAAAAAAAGGCGTCTTAATGAACAAAGGATGTATTGGCGAACGCTTCTCGCAGTGACAAGTTTAACGGTACAAACATTCAATTATACTTTATCGTTATTCTACTTAAGCAACTGTGATCGTCGACTTAAGAAATACTTTCAAAGTATTACTTTGTGATTGTCTACTTAAGCTAATGTGATCGTCGACTTAAGAAATATTTTCAAAGTGTGATCGTAGACTTAAAAGGGTCAAAGACTTTTACTCCGCCATACTTTTTATGTGCTTAAGTCGACCAATCTATTCCTAAGTCTACAATCGTGCTATAATCATACAAAAGTAGACTTAAGATTTCTTAAGTCTACGATCAAATGTGATCGTAGACTTAAAAGGGTCAAAGACTTTTACATTTTATAAAGTCGCCAATGTCGGATCCTGGTAGTCGACCTAACGATCAAAAGCAGTAGACTTAGTGGACCTTAACTCCGCCATACTTTTTATGTGCTTAAGTCAACCGATCTATTCCTAAGTCTACACTCGTGGTATAATCAAACAAAAGTCTACTATCAAATGTAATCGTAGACTTAAATGGGTCAAAGACTTTTCATGTGGTAATCTTGCCAGAAAATTGGGTGTCTCGGGTCACCGTTAGTGTCGCGCCCTGGGTATATATACACAGTATCCCTGTTTATGTTCATTGCTGTTTCCTGCCTTGTTGACTTTAAATAAATCATATCTTTTCGTTAATACATGACATTGTATGACCTTTGGTTTCACCAATAACAGTCAAAATATATTACTACTGCTCAGTATTGGGCTTTAGGTTTCATAATATATGTGTAGCATTTGGAACACGTCGGCCATTTTCCATCAAAATAACCTCGAATGTATGCCAGTGCATCAGTAGAAGTAGTTCATAAAAAAGACAAGAATAATAATTTATTGAAGTGTTTTAATGGTTGTATTAAGTTTAAATTGAATCCCAGTGAAGTGTATTCTGCATATATAATTAGGTAAGATTCCTATGAGTAAAGTTCTTAGGTTAAACTGCTAAATTGAAATTACTAAGCAATGTACTTGCAGCGTAGTTAAGTGTTAAGAATTATAACACTGTAAACGGTCCAAATATCTTAGGTTGTATTTGATGTAAAATGGCCGGGTTGATCAGATTGTACATAAAGATGCTTTGGAAATGGAATATCATTTAAGATAACAAAAATCATGGAAATATATACATTTAGAAATTTCGGTTTATATTTGTCGTTCCATCCATGTACACAATAAATCCTTTGAACAATTTACCCAAGAAACTAAACCACACCTTTTTATCTTTTGGTTTCTTTTCTGTGATAGGGTTTAAATGTTTGTCTTTGGGTTCCTTTCTGGTTCCCAGCTTGGGCACTGCTGTATTTACTGGTTCCAGGTTGCTGGGATGGCCTGGTGGATATAGTGAAGTCATGTTGACTTCTTTCCATGTTCTTTAACTTCATTTCAATGGCTCGAATCTTGGATTCAGCGCTGAAAGTATAATAATATTATTATATAATGAAACTAGTTTTAAAGAGTGTAATGTATTCAGTAAGTCAATAAGAACACCTCTGCTATCTCCGCCATTCAATGAGCCTTCCATGTATGCTGGTGCATTAGTTAAAGTAGTTCGTAAGATTTATAATAATAATATAAATTAAATGTAGTGTTGAAACACGTTTTTTTAGCTCACCTGTCACATAGTGACAAGGTGAGCTTTTGTGATCACAATTTGTCCGGCGTCCGTCCGTCGTCCGTCCGCCCGTAATTTTTTACTTTAAACGACATCTCCTCATAAACCGCTTAGCCAATTTCATCCAAACTTCACAGGAATGTTCCTTGGGTGGTCCCCATTGAAAATTGTTCAAAGAATTGAATTCCATGCAGAACTCTGGTTGCCATGGCAATGGAAAGGAAAAACTAGAGCTTTCATATTTGGTATATAGTGTTACCTAGCAGGGTTCTCAATAAGAACCGGCCGCCGGCCAAAATGACCGGTTCAAATGGCATTTGGGCCGGTTCAAAATCGCCTAGTAACAAAAATTAAAAGTTCCCAAATCGTTTACAATTTAAATTTTTAAAATCCGTCAACGAATAAAAAAGTTATTGCCTTTTAAATACGACCACTTGATTAGCGTTCGCCCGGTCCCGCATATTTCTTTACGGCGCCGTTTAATAAACTTCACTAGTCCGTGTAGATAGACGATTGATAAAACCCTTGGAAGCAAGCGTCTCATTCTAGTAAAAATGCAAACTCCGCGCAGTGTTACTTCCCTTGCAGTACAGTTATCACTGCCACCACAAGATTTTCATCCAAAATTGGATGAAAACTTTTAATGGCATTTTTTTTAATCATATATATTTATTCTTATATCCTTTCTTAAATAATTACTTAAGCCAGTTGATAGGCATAATATGTTTTATAAAAAAATAACAATTAAAAAAAACATTCGGAAATGTTCGGTCTTTTTTCAAATTGAAAGTAGGATTTACAAATTACAATATCAACATGGATGTGTTGTTAGCTATTCAGACATGTATCGAACGTTTTGAACCAGGATTGCAAGCAAAACCAAAACAAATCGAATGTTGGCGGCATGTTCTTGCAGAGGAAGACAAAACATGTTGCTGGAATTTCTTTTAAAGGTGTTCCGTCCATTTTGTAAATTGCAATCACGTGCCGTTTTATCTATCATCACGTGATATTTGTGAAGGCAGTGATTACTGTACTGCAAGGGAAGTAACACTGCGCGGAGTTTGGTAAAAATGAAGAAAAGAAAAATACACGATTTCTTTCACCCTGCGTCGAGTGAGTATAAGATAAAAATGAAATAAAACAGTTGCATTTATGAATTTCTTGTTCTGTTTATTGTTTCACGTTTGATTTCCACCGTTTGTTTTGTGTTCTGTTTATTGTTTCACGTTCGATTTCCACTGTTTATTTTGTGTTCTGTTTATTGTTTCACGTTCGATTTCCACCGTTTATTTTGTTTGAAGTTTTGATCGTTGTTTATTCCGTACAAGATGCATTATTTCGAAGATTTGATAAGGAGGTAAGTTTACTCTATTATCATTATCATTATTCTGTATGAAAAAATCGTAGCAATATTAAAGACTCACCAAATATAAAGTGGGTTGGGTAAGGTAAATTTTTAAATTTTTGCTTAAACTTAAACTTTAATACAAATTTGCAACTACATGATGTCAAAATTAGACAGTGTGTCCCATTTATAAGAAAACATTTTGATTGCAAGTGTTTTGAACAAAACAAAAAAACGTAAAAAAGATAGTGTACTTTTGATTTCAGTTGCATTTGCAGCAAGCTAATCATTGACTATTTTTTATTGAAAGTGAATTGTTTCCTTTTTTATTTTAAGAGACATTGATGTAAATTTTACTGACATTTTAAAACTGTCATGTCAGTACCAAGTTAAAGTGGTATTAATGAAATGTAAAATGTGCCATTTCCTGCATTTTTATATTATTTCAGGCAGTACAACATCTCACAATGACCAGACTGGTCCAGCTGCTGGATATGGTGATAACACTCCTTGCAGTGCCAATACATGCATGGCACTGGACACAGTCACACCTTGTAGGGAGGAAATTCGGGCAGTCCTCAAGGAGATACTTGTTGAGGGGGAGGGGGACTACTACTCGTCCAGTTCATCAGATGAGGACAGTGACATGTGTTAATAACAGGGTTAAGCGTAATGAATACTGTTCTTATTAATTCAATGTGCCTTATGTATTTTCACAGTACAATTGCATTGTAGTTTTGTTAATACATTGTATATGGTGTTGAAAATACAATTTTCAAATGGATATTTTGTTGTTGAAATTTGGTAAATAAATATAATTGCATTATGATATATATAGATCCTGATACAACTACTGCTCTGCAGTACTTGTATCTGCATATTTAGGGGATATTACTTATAAAATTGCACTTGAAAGGGGTGATTTAAAAGGCATTCAAATAACCCCAGAATGCAGGAAATGACGCGCTCACATAAAAAAATTCCTCCCCCGGAAACCCCCCCCCACCCCCCCAATTTGGGCCTGTTACTTTTTATAAACGGCCTGTTCACTGAAAAGTAATTGAGAACCCTGACCTAGTGGACCTACACCAAAGGTATTCAAATTACTGTCCGGGGGTCAAATTGGCCTTGCTCAGGGGTCATTTGTTTTTACATTGTCTTGTCACTTAAACATCTTTTCCTCTGAAAGTAAAGGTCAGAATGACTCCATACTCAATATGTAGCATCCTTACATGGTCCTCTCTGAACTTTGTTCAAATGGTTTTGTTTGGCCCCTTTTAGGAGTCACCAGAGCAAAAAAAAGAAAAACCTTTAAACAACTTGATCTTATTAACTGCTTGATGGATCTTCAAGTCTAAAGCATCCTAGCATGGGCCTCTGTCAGGTCTTTTCAAATAATTTTGTTTGGCCCCTTTTAAGGGCCACCAGAGCTAAAATTAGTAAAAAAAACTTAACATTCAGGGTTCGAATTTAGACTCGCATACTCGCAAAATGCGAGCGACATTTGCAAATTGCGAGTGACTTTTATTCAAGCTCGCAAAATTCTGCGAGTGGCTTTTTCTAGACCACAAAATGTTAAAAGGAAAGTAGAATAAATATGAACTTAACTCCGCTGTGTAGTCGAGTGTCAACACCCTATAAGTGGCATGTTTACACTACCAGTATAAAAAAGACAGTAAGGAGTCACGCTTTAGTAAGTTTTCAAAAATAGAACAAATACGGACAAGGCCGAGTTTTATCTCGAATCTTTCCGAGGCGTGCATAATACAAAGTGAATACAAATGACGTAATCACCTAGCTTAATCATTGGCTAAATTTAGCGCATTCGTGCACTATATATATGTAAACCCCATCAACCTTTGATATATTTCTGCCCAACTGCCAAAGTAAATAGACTTCGTCGATCGATATATTTCATGGTCCAGAGCATCCTCGCTACATTATTTTACTGTTTCTTTCATTTATTTTAAATTTATAATGTTATTGCTTTTAATACTTATAGACTTAATGAAATCTGTACCGTGCTTGCCGAATGGACATTACCCGATGGCAAGGGTAAATATACAAAGTGAACAATGTCAAATTATTGGACAGCTTTGTAATCAAAAAGCGGCTAGCATCTGATGAGTCTTTCCGTACTCCCCAAAAAGAATAAGCCATCAACAAGTTCTAGTAGTTGAGTTACTAAAGATTGATACATTTTAATATTCATAATATGTCTTAGGTGTAAATTTCTACTTAAATTAGACAATATTATAAGGGAATAAAGCAAATAATAACATTGCAAGTTGATTTTTCATTTTGCGAGTTGCCTCAAAAAGCACTCGCAAAATTTTGCGAGTGCTCCTCAAAGTTAAATTCGAACCCTGACATTTTCTTCGCATGAACCCCTTGTTCAATATTCTCTGAGAACAAATATCAAGCTATATTGATTACAAAAGTTAAACTCTTTTACTCAGGTGAGCGATTTAGGGCCATCATGGCCCTCTTGTTTATTATTAAGTTCAAATTTATACCCTTTTTAATGTTTTCGTATTAATCATAAATATTCCTAAGACATAACTTCCTAATCGTACTGGGTTGTCAAATGGAAAGAATTCTGAGACTGTAAACATAATCATGTGTAGTTATACATATGAGGTTGTTTTCGAAGAATGGCCGAGGTTCTCCGATTAAAATGAAAGTGTGACAAGGCAAAGTTTCTTTGAATTTTTATATAACTGGTAGAGTTGTGTTTATGTATAGGGGTAATCTGCCATGGTTCGATTTAAAGACAGATATAAAGTTCCTGAACAATTAGAATTTAAAAATGTTAAACTAAGGCTGTTGTACCTTATTCCATCTACTGTACACTGATTTGAACTTTCTTGAGTGCTGCTGACCACTGGCTCCTGAAATAGATTTATCTATGTTATGCATACATCTTATTAAATCAATATTTGTTTATCGTATTGAATTTCAGTTATATTTGGAAGGAAATAAAAACACTTTCTGCAATGTTCATTGTATTCATACATAAAACTACTTGCTAACACAAATTTCAACATTTTTTTTTATTATTTTGTTCTAAGATAAGTGCTTTCATTTGTAAAAAAAATTAGATTTATTAATGCAATGTCTAACCATGTATTGATATCAAGAAAAACTGGATATAGCATGAAGTAAAATGCACAGCATGCATATGCCTATCACTCGTCTTTTATTACTGAAGGTAATCAAGGGGCAACCTCTAAAATTATTCAAGCCAGAGTTATTTGCCTGGGTACACATGTGTGTACTGATTGTCAATTATATAAAAATATTCTCACATGGTGAAAATAGGTTCATGTGAATGTTTTTTAAATGTATAGCAAAAGCATTGCTGCTATCAACACCAATGCTGTGACAAAACCTAAAAACAAATGGACATAATTTGCTTATATAATCTGTTATACAATGCCCACCTAGAGAAGGGGGAAAGCAAGAGTGACACTAGAAAGTGCTTACACTCTTCAGTAGTTTGTCAGACTAAAAAGGGACATAACTCAATATGCATTTAAACCAGAATTATGGACCTTTACATGTGACTATTATTTCTGACAGCAAGTCTACCATGTTTGATTTGAATATCATAATCACTGCTTTTTGAGTTAAGGCCAAGGGTTTTTGCACACCGATGTGAACAATGACAACACAGGCTGTGACAATGCTTCAACTCTCTTTTTTTGAAAAACAGACAAGCTTAAATTGAGCTGGATAATTTGAGGTGAGTCGGTCCGGCTTGAAAAAGAGACAGGCTTAAATTGAGTTGGATAATTTAAGGTGAGTCGGTCTGACTTGAAAAACAGACAAGCTTAAATTGAGTTGGATAATTCGAGGTGAGTCAGTCTGGCTTGAAAAACAGACAAGCTTAAATTGAGCTGGATAACTTGAGGTGAGTCAGTCTGGCTTGCAAAACAGACAAGCTTAAATTGAGTTGGATAACTTGAGGTGAGTCAGTCTGGCTTGAAAAACAGACAAGCTTAAATTGAGCTGGATAACTTGAGGTGAGTCAGTCTGGCTTGAAAAACAGACAAGCTTAAATTGAGCTGGATAACTTGAGGTGAGTCAGTCTGGCTTGAAAAACAGACAAGCTTAAATTGAGCTGGATAACTTGAGGTGAGTCAGTCTGGCTTGCAAAACAGACAAGCTTAAATTGAGCTGGATAACTTGAGGTGAGTCAGTCTGGCTTGCAAAACATACAAGCTTAAATTGAGTTGGATAATTTGAGGTGAGTCGTCTGGCTTGAAAAACAGACAAGCTTAAATTGATAGGATAATTTGAGGTGAGTCAGTCTGGCTTGAAAAACAGACAAGCTTAAATTGAGTTGGATAATTTTAGGCGCGTCAGTCTGGCTTATAAGCTCCTCCAAATACCTGTTGTTTGTGGGCCCATCTAACCACCATATGCTTGGATAGGGCCCGTTTTTTGTCAAGTGATTTCATCGCTTTTAATGCATCCTGAAAATAGTCATAAACAAAACATGCTTTATAACTAAATGAAGTCTTTATGATTTGAAAAATAAATAATTCTTCACCATTGAGAGTCTACTAAAGTTGAAAAACTAATGAGAAAATGACTCCCAGTTAAAACTAAAGATGGGGAATTTATATCCAACTCCATCTGTTCATTGGTTTGATTCATAACAGTATATTTACACCTCAACTTCCATTCCTTAAATGAACTGCCTTTCAGCAATTGCGGTTATCATCCGATGAACACAACATCTTCGGCAGTGATTTTTTTTGGAAATATTTTTACCGCCTGTGCCTTGCAAATTGGGAAAAAAATCCAGATTGGGAAAATAACAAAATCAGATCAAAATAGAAAATATAATGGCAAATATACATGCTTTCACCTTTTTATGCATACTTTATGCTGTTAAAGAGTTAATCTTGTCGTTAAAGAGTTAATCTTGGCAAGATTTTGTTTATTTTTCAAGAAATTCATTGCTTTTTTAATCACTAACATAATCATTAATGTGCATTTATCAAATTGGGAAAAATAAATAAATTTTTGGGAAAAATGGACATTTTTTTGCAAGGGGAAACAGCCTTTAGAAGGCAGTAAATTGCACCAAAAAAAATCACTGTTCGGATATGTTTGGATCGCAATTCATCGCATAACGATATACATGAAAACTGTTGATCTTGTTATTGTTTGTACTGTCTCAGCAAGTCCCGTAAAATATAAATCAAAGTTTTAGAAAGCGTTAACGTATGATATGTTAAATGTATTGTTGTCATAAGAGTTTCAATTTTACGTTTAGAAGTGGTTGATCTTTTTCCGCGTTATTGTGACGTCATTTGATAAAATGTTTCCTGTTATAGTAGGTCTTCCATTTACAGAATTTGTAAGAAAGAATAACTGAAAGGTTTCTTTAATGAAATGAAGAATTGTTTTAACAATTCTTGAATGAAATAATGAACTATTGGTGTAAATATATAAGTAATGAATTGCGGGTTTGATGTATTTATCTGTGATATGAAGGCAATTAGTCAAAGTTAAATTAAATTGAAACTAAATTAAAGTATAACTCTTCTTATATTTAAGGAATGAATTGCGGGGTTGATGTCATTATTGGGGTATGAACGCAGTTAGACAGGTCAAAGCTAAATTAAATTTTAATTTCCTTATATATGTGCATGCCTTTCTTATGAATTTTGTCCATTTCTGGAGATAAAACGGTGTGTAACCTCACATTAAGGGTAGATAAGAAATGAAGGGCTTTAAAAAGTAAGTGATACCTCTCTAGATGAGAAAGACGCAAAGCAATATCCCCGAGGCTTGCCTTGGTCTGGCCCAGTCTTATGGTAAAGAAAATCAAAGCGCTCTAAGGATCCAAACTTCTGTAGGATCTTCAGCAAGGCAAACCTACAATGTAAGAGATTTCAACTCAGAAACAGGCTTATCAGGATAAAAGAACTGTGAACTTTTCATGTGCAACCAACCTTTCACACCTAAGGCGGCACTACCCGGTTCTGCATCACCATCAATACTAAGGGCAGTAACTGTAGCTCTCTAGCCACTATTTGTCAAAGGATTGTTTGCCTAATGCTGATTGTGACAGTAATGTGCTATTGACATATCATAATATGTTTTTCTCAAATTAAAACTTGGTAAATGAGCAAAATCTCCTATGAAAAGACCTTTGTGCAGAATGTACATGTATTTAAGAGCCACTTTATTATCCTAATTATAAAATACCTGGCTATAGGGCATTTCTGTATTCAAGACTAAAGACCAAAGACCACCTACTCTGTAATTTTAAGGTCAAGGTTACCAATCCACAATCTTCGGTCATTTTCCTCGGAGCAGTCAACAGGATCGTCTGGAATAGGAATCAAGCTTCCTTCTTCCTGAAGTGAAAACAACAACATTTGAAAATTTGATATGCAGTATCATTATTCGGGGATGTGGATGACCTGGTAGCTGAAGGGCTGAAACCATTTTGGTGATGTGTTTTTGGGGTGCTTTAGGCCCCTAAAAGGTGAAGCACACTGCCACAGAAGCAAACTGGCTTTTTAGATTACCTGACTTCGAATTAGATGCAAACTACAGGGTCAATACTAACAATAAATAAAGTAACAAAAGCAACCAGTTAACCTTTTTCAATCAGCAAAATTTGTTTTTATACTTATTTTAGCCTGATAAAGAAAAAGTTGCATATATTTTTGTTTACACATTTTTTTGTTTGTTCCTGGCGCCATTAGATTTGCTGATATTCGCGGACAATTCACACCCATTATTAGGCCATACTAAAAAATAATGTTACGGCCGTAACTTTTTATATAATTATTAAGATTGAAAACCAAAATAAGGCCATCCTTGTTTGTAATGGCCCTAACTCAAAATTATTTCAGTTAGTCAGAAAGTAACACCGTCATGATTTTGTTTATATGTGATTGATAACTTGATCTTTAATAAGCAAACATCATGTTATATTTTTGACATACTCATGGGGTACAGAAATTTATCATAATGCCCAAATAGGTACAACCTGTACTTGCCGGGTCTGGGGCATTTTCCATGGTCAGTACATAAGATAAGATTACCAAAAAGACCATAATATTGAACAATTTTACTAGTCTTTCAGGTATGTTTTGTTTATGTTTGACAGGCTGCCATTAATGAATGTTTACATTGATGTTTCCTCTTCATATTAGTCTTCATTGAAAACAAAAGTTAAGGGTCATGAAGTACAAATAAACAACGGAAAATGTTCCTGACAAATGACCCAAGAAATGCCTGAGTGTGCTGATCATTCTGTGCGCAAAAACAAACAACAACAACAAAGTCAGGGCGTACAAAGGACAATGTTATCCCGTCAAAAAGCTGAATGTTTGTTCTAATGATGCTGTCACTTGTGAAAACAGGTACAAGATAAAACATGTTTCATACGACAAATTACATCCCCTTGGCAAATACCTTTGGCTCCCCTTTAAAGAATGTACATGTGAAATTACAGTGTTTACCTGACAAAATGGTGAACAGAATAAAAAAATATTTTGGTCATACAGAAAACATTTTGTATAATTATGAAGAACAGTAAAAAAAAAGAGAGTTCTCTTTTTATTTGTGGGTGCATGTATTTTCATTAAAGGTTGTTTTTTTTTCCAATATAGTTGTGACCTATAATCATTCAGCTAACTGTATACTTAATTCATGTTCTTAATTTAAAAATTTAATTTAGAAATTTACCGAAATGATATATCTTTGTGATAATATTACCTTTGAATGTTTCACTTGGCGCAATTTCTTAAAAGCCATAATAATAATTTTTTTTTTCAAAATCTGATGCAGAACTCCAGATTTTGACCAGAGGATGTATTTCCCCAAAGGGACTAAACACCAGATGGTCTCAAAACATCAAGTACAGTATTTCCTCAAAATAAGCCTAGAATTGTCAATATGAGTTAGTATATGGCTGATAATAAATCACTTAACATGATGAAAAGAATTCTTTATCGCTGTCTCAGCTGAATTTACCCATTTAAGAAACAAATAACATGATGATTTCCCAGTTAATAGTCTAAAAATATATTTAGCATGTAAAAGTCACGTGATAAATACAGATACATATACCAACCCTATTTTTAAATTTACTTGTATTTACATGGTAGACAAACTCAATTAATTTCAAAAATTGGATATAATACTAAAAAAGCAATGTGATACATCAGTAACTAAGATTCAATACAATATCAACTTTATGTAAATTTTTGATGTTTTACATTTCTTCTTGCAATTGTATCATCTGGTGTCCCTTTAAAGACTTGTTCCCAAAATCACTTAAAAAAGACCTGCTTAGACATATTAATCTGAGGGAAGTAGGCATTTGGATGCTATATGAGATCCCCCACCCCAAATAATGACAATGGTAACTTTTAATACAACATTATGGGCCAATTGTTGAGAGGTTTGTTGAAGTTAACATGATTAACAACATTGTGGTTAACTTTTTAACATGAAATATTATAGGAAGTGCTCGTATATTTAGATAAAAGAAGTACAGCTGAAATATTGGTCTCAAATCTTGGTCGAAATGCTGCAGATCACAAGTGTATCGATTTATTAAACTTCCAGAGCAGTATAGATTTAAAAGATTAACGCAAAGACATTAACAACATGTTTAAAATGTTTCTGAATGACAGAATGACAATATTCCAATTTCTTTAACCATATACATTGACCAATTTTTTTTTAATAATATTTAATCATAAAAGAACCTTTTTGTTTGATTTTTAAGCACTAAAATAAATTCCCAATTTTTTAATGCGCTATAATATTTCGACTAGGCTATTTATTTAAGAACCATTCTGTTTGTTTGTTAATTACTAAAATAAAGTTCTAATTATTTCAAGTGATATCATATTTCACCTTTGCAATCCATCTCAAATTTTCCTAAACAATAATCTCAGGGGTTGAATTTTTTAGATCTGAAATGACAAGTGTTTTTTACCAAACATAGTATTACAGGTTCCCCTGTAACCAAAATGATGGGCAGCGCAATAAGCTGATGTAACTGTCACTGTGACAGGACGGGGTGTGAGGTTTTTATGTCGTCATGTTTCATTATCATCATCTGTTATGTCAAGGGAGTAAGAATACAGGGCTAAACCTTCCTCTGCATTTTTCTTTGTTTTTATCTGTTTTGTACATTTTTGGCCATGTACTGTGTGTCTCACTTCTCAGATAAATGAAAACCATTAATCTTACAAACGGTCTGGCCCTAATTTCTGTAACAATCATGAATTCCTCATTGGTTGAGAGTTGTCTAGTGGTATAGTTGTCTGCCTCCCAACCATGAGGTTGTGGGTTCGATCCCCACAAGGATAAGAGTCAGGTCTAGCAATATAGGTGTCCGCCTTTCTCTCAGGAGGCTGTGGGTTCATTCACCAGGATGACTCTGGGTAAAATCCAATAAAAGCATATGATCTAGGTGAAGATAAAAAAATATGTAAGCCTTTCAAATTCTTAATAACTTTCATAGCTACAAATTCCCCAGTAATGAAAACACCAAAAAAAAAAAACATTGCAAATATTTCTTTATCCATACCTAAATCATATTCTTTTTTTTTGTTTTGATCATTCAAATGAAATGAGTTAAACAAGATTATGCATTAAAATAGTTTAAATAAAACTGGCATCAACCTTTATTGTGCGCTTTTAAATCACAGAGTTGTCTTTTCAACTTAAAACAAGAGCACTGTACTCTCAGTCAAAAAAGGGCAAAACCACGAAATTATCTTGAATCTCATGGAATTGTTTTAGGTCAGATGCTATAGTCATGGCATTTAGACATAGTGTAATTATCAAAAGGTGTTTTTGTTTAGTAATGTCACAATTATCAACATTTAATGGAGGTGTTTCAAAGAGTTTCTATTTTGAAAGTTAATAACTTTCTTATCTAATCCAACCTAATCCATAAACTTCAGCATTTCTTCCAGAAAACAATGAATCATGCAGATGCGTCAATTTATTAGAAGGATGGGCTATTACCAGGTATTTCCAAGAATAAATGCAGCATAAAGATTGCTAATAGTTTGCAATTCCATCTTAACGCTGCATTGTCACAGATAAGCATGGATTTCAGAAAAACACCAAAATGTCCTTTTCTTGCAACTATATTCAGATTTCCATGGTTGAATTCCAACAACAACAAAAAAAAAAAAACTGCCCTTTCTTGCGCAAAACGTAGGTATTATTCATCCCCTCTTTGTACCACATCAAACAATAATGAAAAGTCATGTGACTACCGCAACTACAAATTTGTAGAGTTTCTCCGCCAGAGTGTTAGACTTGCATAAAAATTCTTCGGTTATCGAAAATAATGAACTATTTCTGAACTTCTTACTGTTTTCACAGGTATCTCTTTGGCCACTATTATAATGAATAATTTATTTCTATCAACAGCTCATAGATCGCTGTCTTTTGTTAGCCTTTCTTCACCTTATCCATTGGAGATTGACTGTAGGTATTATAAAGTATTAAAGACAAAAAAAATAATTGATTTGGTTAGGGTTACATCCTACTCAAGAATGGGTAGGGTAGGTAGGCTTCTTATTTATTTTTTTTATTGGGCTTTATGTACGAACATTATTGTCATCATTGGAGAATGGTGTTTAAGTAATCTTCTGTATAAAGCTTAAAAAGGCTTTAAAATACATATAAAAACATACACTTAAAATTGTCATTTTTTATATTTTTTTACCAACAGACTATAAAACGGTAGGGTCGGCTCCGTGCCTTTTTCATAGGGAGGTTTGGGAAACCCTTTTAACCAAATGTAATTTTGTAAGGCCTAATTCTGGTGTGTGACAAAATTTTATTTCACCATTTTGATAGTTAAAAGAATGCAAACTTGGATTGATATCGAATACAATTAAATTCATCAATATAATTATTTTTAAGACTGTTCACCAGATTGGCACCAAAAAAAGTTTATTTCTGTAACAAATCTCAGGACAATTATTTAATAGAATGTGTAACGTTTTGATATCACAATTGAAAAAAAAGGACCAAAATGAAAAAAAAAAATTGTGTCGGAGACTGGGTTCGAACCCATGTCTCCAAAATTGCAGACTAGCGCTGTATCCACTGAGCTGCGATGGCTTACTCTAATCGGGTGACATAATTAAGCTATACACCTAACTCGGTAATATCACGTGATAACACCGACTAGCCAATCACGCATAAGGAATGAATTCTACTAGGTAGACATACCCAGTAATCTTTTTTAATGGAATAATACGAAATAACTGCTAAACTTAAATAAATTGTAAACTATGTGGTACTTTAGTTAGTAAGTTTCAATGCATTGTACACATCAATACCAAGTTTATGACAGTTTACGACAATTTTCTTTTTTCTTGCAAATTGACCATCTGGTGCACAGTTTCTTCAAGGTTTACACCAAAACTAAACAGAAAATATGTCATTTTTGTCAATTTCTCATCTGGTAATAGTTAGCTTCAATTCAAGAAGAACAGTACTATCGAGGTTCTTGAAGGCAGTTTTATGCAGTTATTATGATTCAGCATATTTTCATTATACCAGCCATGATTATATTATAAACAGTCTTGTAATTTTCATGATACCATGCCAGAAATGAGGTGCGCACATAAAAATAAGACTTTTCAGATATATACTACTATTTTTTGTAAAGATCCATTAAAGGGACTTGTCCATAATTTTTTGTAAGAGTCCTCGTGGGCAATGGTTTTGTTGTCAGTTTTTATAGTTTTTCTTGACTGTATTGGCGCTAGTTCGCTCTCCACTAAAATCAAGTGTTTTTTTTACACTTTTATGGTATTTTTTTATGCCATTTCAGTATCAAAGAATAAAATAATTATTAGATTAGAATTTTCAGACACATCATCCTGAAAAACCAACAAGTTCCATTAACAAAAAAATCACATGACATGAAACTAAATTTTTCAAAGTTACCTTTTTTCTCTCCTCATATCCATTAAAGATGCACTCCCAAATTAGATTTACCACAATTAATGCTGTTGTTTTAATATTCCCAAAAGGATGAATAAATGTCGAAAACAATGGTTCTTATGAAGGAAACCTAGTTTAATTTGAAAGAACCCTATAAGCATAAAACACAGTATTTCTACCTTAATAATTATGAGACTATGGTAGATCACAGCAAATCATTTAAAGCATTCACCAATCATTTCATATTTTGCTCTGATCTGCTTTTAAATACACAGTAACAATCTTGTTATATCAGTAATTAATATTTTCCATAAATGCATTATTTAGTAAGTAGTTTAAGGTTTATCAGTCAAAATGGATGTTTTTTTATACAAGTGTTTGTATTGATTTTAAATAAGAGCGTCACTTTAAGCAAAATTACAATCTGACATCACCACAGAGAACATATTGTTGGATGGTTATCAGAGTTTCAGAGCAAAACAATTAAGTAATTGAAAATTGTGCTTTTCCCTCTTTGACTTTTATCTTCTTGTCTGATCCAATGATTAAAAGGTTTCACCTCATTTTCAAAACAAATGAAGTATTTGATTAAAAACCATGAATTTACACAGTAGAATAAAAAAGGTCATGGGAATTTAAATTTACTTTAACAGCAAAGATCAAAGTACTTTGCATCTGGTTATTTCACAGAGGAGCAGAAAAGGGGGATGAGCATGAAATGGGGGCAGACGAGTGGGAAAGGGGGGGATGAGAAGGAAAAGGGGGAAGAGGAGTTGGAAAGGGGGGATGAGCAGGAAAAGGGGGCAGAGGAGTGGAAAAAGGAGATGAAAAGGAAATGGAGACAGAGGAGTGGGAAACAGGGATGAACTGTAAAAGGGGACAGAGGGGTGGAAAAGGGGATGAGCAGGAAAAGGGAACAGAGGAGTAGGAAAAGGGGATTAGCAGAAAACATGGATAGAGGAGTGGGAAAGGGGGGATGAGCAGGAAAAAAGGACCAGGGTGTGGTAAAGGGGATGAGTAGAAAAAGGGGACAGAGGAGTGGGAAAGCCCTGGAGATGAGCAGGAAAGGAGACAAAGGAGTGTGAAAGGAAATCTTGAGGGAGGAGCAATTAAAGGTGAAGGATAGTGTTTGAAAATCGGACTCCATTTGCTATCGATAATCGAATCAAATCAGACCAGGCATATCGATTTACTATCGGACAATAATCGAAGTTCATGATATCAGCAAGGAATACATTCTTTATACATAGTATCATAATGAGCATTGAAATGGTTAAACCTGGAATCAGTACGTGTGATGCTATAGTCATGTTTTTTACAGCAGTAAGTAAATTTCCATAACCATTTTCTGTGTTCAATAACCTAACGAAAAATCATAACAACACTACACATACTTAATAATTGCACATCAATTGCAAAATTATGCACACCGCATCAAGTAAGTTATCTTTGCATTTTATCAATATAAAAGCATATTAAATATTTGTGAACCAGCTTAACATTCGATAACCTGTCATATTAAACATTTCATTAGAATATCTTAATTTCATAAAATATTCACAAAAAGTAAATTAGTTAATTACAAACGATACCAAAAAAAGAATGTATCGAGCCGGGATTCCCGGTATTTGCAGGTAAGACCGGACCCACTTCACCATAGAGACAGGTTATTGAAGAAGGTTTTATGAAATATATCAACAATTAAAAACAATTTGTACTTTGGGAAAGTTTGTAAGTGTTTAAGCAAAGGTGTTTACATTCACCCCATTTGTGTAGGAGAGTGACCACCCTTTTTAAAATGAACTCAACGAGAATTTACCTAAAAGAAAAATTGACATTCACTCGACTTTAACAACAAAACAAAATAAATACGTAGTTACCGGAAGTAACAATAGCGACATCGATTTTAGACAACCACTATCGATTGTCGCCGACATGGCATTGTCAGCGATGATTAATCGATTTTAATCGATAAATGTTTCATCACTAGTGAAGGAGCATGGAAGGTGGAGGAGTTAAGAAGGTGAAGGGGCAGGAAAGGAGTAGAGGGGTAGGAAAGGAGTAGAGGGGCAGGGCAGAGCAGGTAACAGGGAAGGAGTAGGAAAGCGGGAGGGAGGATTGGAAAAGGAGGAGAAGTGGGCAAGGAGGGGGGACAAGGCATTATGTTCATACACATATTACAGTTCAGCATGTTGTTACATTATTATACAATTATTTCTTACTACTGTGCCAATTCAAGACATCTTGACATACCCCAGAAAATGATTTCTGATGATAATAGCTCCAGACCTGTCAACTAAATCACTTCTCCTGCCAGAAGGAATCTGAATGAGATTTGTAAGTAATAGCTATGTCAATATCAATTTACATTTTCTTTAACAAACAACCAGAGCAATAGACCTTGCTATTTATCATACACGCTTCTTTACCAAGGTGTCCAAATTTTGTGTTTATTCACTGTTATTGTGAAAGTTGAATTGTCCAAATTTGTACTACTGTTTACAAATAAACTGAGCCGAATGTGCTTGTCAATCATTTAAACAAAGCAAGATCACATTGCAATTACTTACCGAAAAAGCAGTCAATTTGTACTGCCTTTGTCAAAGCCTAATTCTTGCAAGCATATTTAGAGCTATGCTTTTCTTGGTGCATGGAAGCAAACTCATGCAAACTGTACATGTGTGGAAGATATGCAGGGAATGAGTATGCCTCTTAAGTAGTAAGTTCTATGAAATTCATAAAATACTACTACGATTCACTGACAGTCAATTTACTTAAAGTGAGCAGTCAAATAATAGTCCATAGATGTTGCTTTTATTATGAAATTCTCTTGAAGATTTTGGGTGGAGCAAAAGCCATGATCATTCAATGCTTCAAAGCAATGGTAAGTTGATTTGCAAACAGTTGTATGTGCCATTAATATACCAATACACAGGACATACAGGCTGAAAGCTTTATTCTGTTGGTAAATAGGCATATACTGAACAATTGTTTTATCCACTCAGATGGTTCATGTTACTCATTTCAAACACATATTTTACCATCATAAGTTTCATTTAGTGTTGGTGTTAGTAGTTTATACTCCGGGTCCTGGCATTAGCACATTGAAGGGTCCCTGAGTGACAGTTCAACCACCGCACACCTATTCTGGGCGGTTAACCAGTACTAGGTGCCTTCACCTCTGCAAAAAACTGACAACTTCTGTACATGCCAGGGGCAGTGGTACAGTGCGAATGGTTGTAGAAAGAATTTCAATATAACCACTCACAACAGATGTGACCTTCTCCGCTTGGGGTATCAAACCCAGGTCGTCCGATTCACAGTCCAACGCTCTACCGATTGAGCTTACTGGGTGGACATTACTTTTCATTTTAATGTTTTGAACATTTTATATATATATATATATATATATATATATATATATATATATATATATATATATATATATATATATATATATATATTGCTTTTATTTGATTTGTTGGTTTCTGTAGAACTTATTCTAATTTAATATAGGCACACAAATATAAATGGCTTTCATTTGGTTCTTCAAACCCCCCACCCCCGCCCCCACCCCCACCCCACACACACGATGAACTTCTGCTGAAATTTAGTTCATGACAGTACATTATATACACTAAACCAAATACCAGGTAAATTAATGCCAAGAAAATAAATGTTTTTCAATCTTACCAAATCATCTGAAATGTGAATTTTCTTAAAAAAACTTTCATCTTCTAAAAACGGGATGACAGAAGACATTAAGTAGTTTCTTCGGTGCCAAATGTGTGTGTTGGTTCTAAGAAATATTCCTGTTACACCACTGAACAAGCCACTCTGGATTATGGGGAGTAATTACTTGGGTGAACAACAATTATATCAGATGAATATCTTGTGATATGATTATACAATTGAACATTTACATTCTCGTACCAGATGATGACTGTATAGCAGCAGTTCTCTTATTATCATCATTATCATTATTATAGAGAACTTTCCTTCACAAATATATTCACCATGTTGCATAGTTTTATCATCAGAGAGGTTTTAAAAAATTTACCAACTACCACAAATTTATGCTCTTAGGAAATCAAGTTTGGTGATGACTTGTGTCAATTTGACAAAATTAGAGAGGGGATACCGGAACTCTCAATTGTGTTGTTTTTTTGTATAATGCAAAGGCCATTAATTACTAAATGACTTGGATTTTCTGACTTGTTATAAAATTAACTTGGCAGAGATATTTTAACCGCCTTTGGTGATGATTACCGGTAACAAGTGTACTTAGTAATTAAACTTGGATTGCAGACACTATTCATTATATTTGTGTCAGTTGGTAAAATCAAGGGACATAACTCTGGTGTTACTTGGACTTTCCAGCTCATTATCAAACATGTTTGAGATATTGCCCACTTTGTGACCAAGTTTGGTGATGATTGGTCTACATTTGCAAATCCAGAGAGCTATAACACTATACTTTTTTTGTATATTCATATACCTCTAGAGTGACTGAGTAAAAAACCATAATTGCCTGAGATTAAAATTATGACCTCAAATATTGTGACCAAGTTTGGTAATGATTGGTAAACATTAAAGAGTGAATACTGTCAATTTTGTTTTTATCATTCCAAGGGCAATTACTCTGCAGTGCTAGGACTTTCCTGCTAGTTATTGAACTTGTCCAAGATATTTTGACCACATTATGTGACCACGTCTTTGGAATTAATACTTAAAAGCACCTTACTATTGAATCAGACTATTATGTTTTTGAAACTATCCAAGTGCCAGTCTTTCTCAAAGTCATTTCGAGGTATTATTAGACAATTTATAGCCTTAACACATATCCAAAAAACTTACTCTGATGAGAAATGCAGAATTTCTCTAGAATTTGCACCTGGAAAACTCAACTTGGCAGAAGTTTCTCTTGCACATATTCTAATTGAATATATGGCACGTAATAATTTCAAGTTGCATGTGGTTTTCTTTTCAAAGTCTGCTCATCATTTTATTTAAGGTAGGGTGTGTCAAAATTTTAGCAAGTTCCATAAGATTTCAAAAGTAATGTTCTTAAGGAGTAGGAGTAATGGACGTTGTTACTCCTAAATAACAGGGTTTTAGTTAGTTTAAGTTAGTTTTCGTTAAGCCTAAATAATTACATTTGGTTTGGGTTACCCGACCCTACCTCAAAATAGGCGCCGAGCCTACGGTTTTCATAGTCAGTTGATATAAGTTCTTTTAAGTGTGTGTTTTAATATGTAGATGAAAACCTTTAAAGCTTTATACAGAAGGTCACTTTAACACCATTCTCCAATTATGAAAATAATGTTCTTAAAAAAAGCCTAATAAATTTTTGAAATAAAAAAATAGAAAGCTTGCCTACCATACCTGTTTTTGAAAAGGATGTTGACCTAACCAAACCATTTTTTGGGGCCTTCGAGGGCTATGGGAGGGTGCTGCACCCTGTCCCTTTTTTTGGAAACACCCTTCTGCCCTCATAGAGATCAGAATGTGAAAGAATTAAATGCTTAAGATTATCACATACTTTTTTGTTTTAATTAAAACTTGAACTGTGATTATCAGAATTCAAACAAACATTACATATTTAGCAGTTGAAACCTAATATAACTTTTGAATATCATAAATTGACTTACGAGTCCTATACTGACTATACCAAATTTCATGTGAATATAGTAAATTGTCTTTTGATCCTATACTGTATACCAAATTTCATGTGAATATTTAAAATTGTCTTTTGAGTCCTATACTGTATACCAAGTTTCAAGTGAATATTTAAATCAATTGACTTTTTATCCTATACTGTATACCAAATTTTATGTCAATATTGTAAATTGACTTTCGAGTCCTATACTGCATACCAAGTTTCATACAATGGCCAACATTTTTTGTGTCACAATCAATATATGCCAATTTAACCCAAAGAATATTTCATCTTGGATTTTTTAAAATCAGAAGAACTTACAGAAACAGTGAACATTTTTACCTGTTTTATTTAATGAAACACATATTGGCCTACATTATGAAATGCTTCTTTCCATAAATGAGGTCTTGATCAAAGAAAAACACATTTTTTTTGATGCAGCACATATTTTATTTTAGCAATGTACATAAATAATTTAATAATAAATAACCATTTCTTAGCAACCATGGTAAATTAGAAATGCTCAAGACATTAAGAAATGAACGATTTCACTAAAATAATTCTTTGGTATTCTTTACATTGACTTAATCACTGTAATCCAGATATTCAAAGGAACTTATTTTGGAATAATGGGCCTCGTCTTATTAACGAGCATAAAGCAAAATAGAGCAATATAAAAAAATATTTATCAGATTTTCACCGAAATATTTAGATAAAATAAAAAAAAAATATTGAAAATTATACTGGAAAATTTGAACAAACTATGTCCAAAATGGCGTTTGTTTTGGAAATAGGGATTAATTTTGAAATGGCGACCTGACCATAAGTTTGTTTGTTAGGACAGGGCCGATTATTCACTCTAATGTAAAACTTCAAGCATTTTTTGTCAAGAAGTTCCTGTCATGTTACACTTAAGCTTGTAATTAAATCTGACAATTCTTCTATGAACCCAAAAACAAAGCATTAAGAACAGACAATAAATCATAAAAAAAAAAAAACATTCATAAAATACTGAGAAACTTCAAAAACCCATCTTCTATTCATCTACTGACCATTTATATAAATAAAAGATAATGACGAATAAATTACCGTTAAGCATATAAGCATAAATATGGCATTTTAATAAGGCAGACAACTTATCATATGCAGGGAGGGCAGGCCGATATGCCATTTTCGGTCGTTTATTTTCACTTGACCGCCATTTCAAATAAATCAGCCTGTCAGAGTTGATGGTTACCGACTTAATGCACCTGACAATTTACTATCATTAATATCAATTTTCTAACTACAATTATTTATCATATCTTTTTGATGTCATAAAAACAATTACATACAAAATGGTATTAAATTCATATAAAAAGTTTTGCAATGTCATGGTTTCAATTAGTATAAAAGAAGACATAAAATGTTTAATTACAGTAAAGCTTTTAAATCGCAACTGTTCAATGTAATTCAATGAAGAGAAATTCAACACAAATTTAAATCAAATAAAAATCTGAACAAATTAATGGAGTTTACCATTTTTATACTAGGGTTAGAAATATATTCAAAGCTGACATCCAAATAAAATAAAATAAATAAAACAAATAAAATACTTCTGAACATAATTAACACAGTTATAGTTTACAAAAAGTAAAGGAAAAGAAAAACAAAGACGAAATATAATTTCCAAAAATTTATCCGTAATTTAAAAATTTGTCTATTAAAATAAAGATCACCTCAATAATATTTGACACAGCTATTATTTATAAAAATTTAGTGGTCAACAAGTTTTTTTTTCCAAAGAGAATGCAGTTTACTTAAAATTTGCCAATACATTAACAATTACATTTGCGCCACATTGAACCACTTATTTTTATAAATAATACATACTAAAAACCTTTTCCCATTACTAAATGAAAAATACAGATAAAAAGTATTTCTTAAAGAGTTTTAATGGATAATATAACAAAGCCAACTGCACCAACATGTATAATCATAAATACCCGATTTAAAAAAAATAAAAAAATAATGAAAAAATAAATAAAACAGTAATCATATCCCAAGTGGCATAATGATATTAAGTACAAAAACATTCTATTCCCATTATTCTTTCTATCCTAAAATGTCAACAAAATCATCATCGATCCGTTCAGTTGTGTTTAATCGGAATAAGTTTTTCCCTATGGTCCTCGATCTGGGGCAGCGGACATTCGATCATAAGAATCCCACCTGTGTTCAACTTCGATGACAGACGCTCAGGATGCACGTCCTTGGGTAGCACGTACGATCGGTTGTATTCACGGAACATGGATTTGTTCGGGTCCTTTTCATCATGTTTTGCACTAACGGTCAACTGATTTCCCGCCGTTCGTACTTGAATCTCCTCGGGCTTAAACTGACGCATATCAAACTGAAGTTGGAATTTTCTCGAACCATCAGCAAAGGTGTGAATTGGGTTTTCCATACGGAAATTTTCCGATAACCGCCAATCATCGACATTTGTAACAGGTGTCATCGTTTTCATGTTATCCATCATGCGCCCCATTTCGTCGTTCATTCGCCTCATTTCGTTCTCAAACTGATGCGACTGTTGAGATGGTGCCCGCACAGGATAATGCACAAGACTTTGAGAGAATTCTGGTGGAGGTGGTGGCGGTTGAAAGGTTTGAAATGATGTTGGAAATGGTGGAGTCGAAGAAAGCGGTTGAAATGGAGCCATTTCCCAACGAGGTCGTGTACTGTACAATTCTGTATCATAACGTGTTGGTATGATACGCGAAGAACTATCCCAAAAGCTGGAATGCATTTTTTTCTTTTACAGTGTTTTTCTGCCTTTTCTTAATTATCGAAAAATCAAATAAACTTCCTTTTAATCACAAATTCCACAAATCTTAACCCAGAGTTTATCTTCTTTTTCAACAGTTTTCCCTAAAAATTCTCACAGGAATTTTACGAACATCAAATTACAACCTTCACAGTCAAATTGTCAAAATACCACAGGTAGAACAATTAAACCAGAAGCCGTTCACTTTAAATCCTTTTATTTTCTCAAAAGTCCACTATTACTACAAAATCTACTATTAAGCTGACCACCAAGGCAGATTTGACACTATTCAGTAATATAAGTACACCCTACCAGTAAGTACTGTCCGCAGTACAATTAACCATTTACAACTACAATAGTCCGATAGACAAGTCTTTATATACCCCGCCAGAATGCTAGAGGCAGATATATTCAGCTACTGATGTTGCTTTTCTTCACTCCTACCTTTTTTACCTAGGTTAGCCTTGACAAATTCAGGCCAAACAAAATAATCTAATTGCCAATTAACAATGCTGGTTCCAATTTTTATAATCATTGATGAATAAACAAGTGGCTTAACATCTTGCCTCAATTTCTCACAATTCTTAAATATAACAAGGTAAAGTTAGGCCAAATTTCTTTCTTTTAATATTGGTTTTACTAAATAAAAATTACTTAATTGTGATAATCATAAAAAATCCTTTTAAAGTCCAAAATGTCCTGAGAATGTACATATTACGCAAATTATATCGAAACAAAAATAGTGAGCTTAGCTTATTATCCTGTCATAATGCACTTGCTTTGAGAAAAGACTATAACTATTAAAGTAAAAAAATACATTTTATTTTTTACAGAATTATTGAAAATTTAAAAAATAAATAAATGCACTAGAACCAAGTAATATGCAGAAAAAGTCAAGGCCTTATGGGGAGCCATTTATTTGCTTCATTAAAAAAAATACTGACCCTTAGGCATACTGTTATAAGACAGGTCACTTATTTTTCTTAACAGTAACAAGAAAACACCCCTATGAGTATTGCTTTGTAAACTAAGATGAAAACAACTCCAAACATGTTGACAATAAAGCAGAATTCTTGATGGAATTATGACTCATTTTTGCTAGGTGTTTTGTACAAACACATAATATTCAGTAAAAAAGACATTCATCATCATCCACCACCACCACCTTCCTTCCAATCATCTTTCTCCTTTACTTCATCTCAAAAAAATGCATTTTAAAACAACACCAAAACAGCATTGATGAAAGTGATGATCTAAAAGATTCTTAAATTAAAACTTCTGTGGTGGTTATGACTCAGCTTATATCCTCAAATAACTGGCACCATTCTTTAAAATGCACACCTGGAATTTTCAAGTAGTTATTGCTGCCAAATCCATAGGCCAGAAATAGATTCTCAAAATCACTGTTTACAAATGTTGGTATTGAAGAGTAATTTATTTGGGGGAAATAGTGTATGAATGAAGTCAGCTTTACAACAAAGGATGGGCACAGGCTTGGAATTATTGAGGAAAGATTCTTGAAATTTTTCACAAACATTACTCATTTTTGCAGGAATTAAAATACCTCTTTCAATCTTAGCGCATTAATATTTCACTTTATTTTTCCACTTTTTAGCTGAAAGAATATTTTGCCATGTTAAGGATCAAAGGGGAGTAACAAAAACAGTTTTTGAAATCAAAACTATATGTACAATATAATTCAGTTATTATTTCCCTTGCATTATTTTTTTCTATTCAAATACTTGTAGAGAATTTGAGTACAAATTATTAAATATACTTTTTTTCAAAAACATTTTTTGCCAAATACATGGTGCATAACTTAAAGATGCACTCTTACTCTAACTCCCAAATAAGATTTACCACAATTAATACAATTGTTTTATTATATATATACCAAAGGTATATAAACCAAAGATAGGTGCAGAAAACATGAAATTTCTACCCTATAATGCACCAGTCAATTGTAACAACGCCCCCCCCCCCCCCGGTCCGGGGTATACCAGGGGGAGCCGGGGAAATGGGCTGTGTTTTTACCTTCCAGGTAGCCCTGCAGTACCGGGTGAATGCGGTGGTTTTGTCTTCCCACCAAATATAGTGGGGAATGGGCCTTACCTAGAGTTCCTTGGGAGCGAGGGCATTTGGCGGGGATTTCACGAGCAGTTCTTCCCCCTAGTGCGAGGACTTTGCTTGGGCTTGGCTGGACCAAAAGTCAAAGTCCCGCTATTCCCGGACCTGGTGGGGGGGGCGTGGTAACAATTGACTGGTGCATAAGATGATAGTAGATTGAAGTAAACCTTTTACCATTCACCAATTGATCATTTAATATTTTTGCGTAATGAGCTATTAAATATATGGTTACAATTTTGTTATCATTTACTGTAGTTTATATTTTCATAAATTGCATTATTTAGGAAGACGTAAAAGGTTTATTACTCAAAATTTATGTTTGTTATACATGGATTGTGTATCTATTGATTTTGAAGAAGAGTTTCACTTTAATAAATAGCCATACTTAAAAAGGTTACACATAAAAATAGTGATGATTGCGAGTGTGTACAGCATTTCATGTTTAAAGATATCATTATTGGCAATATTAAGTGCCGTGGTGTTTTTTTCCACCAATTTGGGAAGGGGACATGATCATCAGGGCATTTTCTGATTGGGAAACTTTGCTGTGTTTGATATGATTTGAATTTCTAGAATTAAGCAAAACTCAACATAGTCATACAAATAGAAAGATTGAGTAAAAGACTGTAGTATATATTTTTATCTTGTAATAAACCAACAAACTTCTACACAACAAAACAAGTTGTGAATGGCTTCTTTATTATGACACTGAATGGAGATTCTTTTCATTTTATATCACATGACATATTTGTCACCAAAAATAATTATTTAATTCATTTTTCAGTAAAATTGGATGCTAAATCAGAAGGGTGAATATACAACAATCCAATGAAGGCATTGTCATGTTATAGTACACTAGTGTAGTCTAAGAAAATGCATTATAATGGCTGTATAACACTCCAAACAAGGAGCGTCATATGATAAAACAGTATATGTTTTGGCTTTGGGAATGAGGTCAAACATCAGCCCAGAATTGGTCAGAAAAAAAACACTGCATCATGAACAATGTCACTGCTGTACACCAAAGAATCTAAGTAGTATATAGTTTGGAGACATCTGTCAATATCCTGCTGGCTTAAATCTGCACACACACAGATGGACCGTTTTGACAACTTTATTTTGTAAAGGTCTGGAAACAAGTCATAAAAGATTGCTTAATTTCAAAAGATCAGATCGCAGTTTTTCATATTTACGTTCGAAAATTGATGTTTGGATTTGTAATCTGATATTTTGTCACCAGTATTGAGTCACTGTTTTCAGATAATAAACGCAAAAATTAGTTCATTGCAAGACAAAAAAATAAAAAGATGTCAAAATGGTCAATCTGTGAGAGTGCAGCTTAAAAGCTTCTGCTGTTGTAAGTTCCAACATATACATACCACATTGCCCCAATACTTGTATGTATTTCAAAACAATTTAATTGCAAGTACATATTAAACACTATTGGAGATGTCAAAAATTCTTTTTAGATTTCATCTTGATTATTTTGCCTTGTGTAAAAGAACCAGCCTATCTTGTTATCATCAATATAGATTGTTTTTTCAAGTTGAGCAAAATAAAGTATACCAGTAGTTCAATTTTATAAAAGTCTGAATCAATGCAAAGATTTGTACCCCATTCTTGTAAATTCTGATCATAGTCGTTATTATAATCTGACCATTTGACATTGTGCATTTAGAAAGTTCTGTGTGATTAAAGCCATTGTCATAATGGATTTTTCACAGTCAGAAAATGTGCACCTAGAAATGCAGTCTTAAGCCAGCAGCATTCCCGCAGCTCTTCACAAGGCTTACATAATTGTGTGTTGTGCATCTAGGATGGTGCTTTGGATTATTCGTAGTCAGAAAACTTTATATGTGCCAAGAAATCCATTCTAGAACCTGGTTTCAGTCTGTTGGGCTGTATTCTGTATAAACAGCTGATTCAGGGTCTGACAGTTTTTTTGTTTTGGCAACAATTTAGGGGAACATAATGAATGTCCGAATGTTTAAAAAGTTTCCTAGTTGTGGCTAGTCGAGCCCCATCCTAGTCCTCTGAATAGCTATCTTACGACCAGTAAACAACGGGTCAAACTTGGTAAAATTACAAGTGAGTGGGACTCCATTGACCATCCTGAAAGGCCTGCCACAAGGATCAATATTAGGGCCTCTTACATTCAACATCTTTGCCAATGACTTCTTCTACTTTATCAGTAAGGCAGCCTTGTATAATGATGCAGATGATAATACCTTTTCTATATATGGGAAGAACTATTTTTGTTTTGAGGCCAGTCAGGTATGGAACAGGCTCCCAAAGGAAATAAGGTACTTTCAAAACAACTTAAAATTAAGATGGCTGATCAGCACCTAGACAGATCTCTCTTGTAAATGCTCAAAGTGCAAATAATATTTTCAAAATATTTTTCCTAGCAAGCTAAAGTAAAAAATATATATAATTCATAAAGCTAACATTTTTTTTACAACTACAGTACTTAGTTCAAATAATTGTATGTTGACAATTTTTTTAACAATTTTTGATAAGGCAAATCCTTCACGTACAAATTGTTTTGTATCAAAAGTGGGCAGTTATTCAGATCAGGATTCCGGGTTAAAGCATATTGCGTCTGTAAGATATCATAAAAACAAGAAATATTTAATATTGAAGATAATGTTATTTTATATTAGTTCCATACACATAAAATAATAATCCAACGAATAATTAGGAGTTTGATGTGTGTTTTTTTCATTTCATAACACAACAATAATGATATATGCATGAAGGGCACCTGCAAGGCTGTGGTTCACAGTTTAACAACAATCAGAGTACCTCGGAGATGGCCAAGTTGTTAAGATTGTATTTACGAGGTCTATCTCAAAGCTTGCGGAGAATGGCCGTGTTGTTGCGATTGGCGTAATTGTTGTTTGTGTCAGTCAAGTTTCGTTTTATTGGAAATTACGGTAAATCCAGTGTTTTAATGCATTTTAGGCTTGTTTTGTGCAAAATATCTTTGCACTTACATGGTAAAATATGAATATAAACCTTTATTATCTATATCAAACATAAAATACTTCCCTAAATACAATTCCAATATTTTTCAAAACCCCACTGTTTTTGCACAAACCTGTTTAGACGTTAGGGATTAAAAGAATCCTGTATAACATGTCTATTACTTTAGACTACTATACCTTGCTTTCAATCCCATGAACAAAATGCTCCTTATACCATTTTACAGCAGTATGTCAACCTGTGCGCATTTGGACTGGCTGTACAGCTGTAAAAACTAGTTGATGTTATGATTGTATACAGTGCTTTAATCCATCTTACTTTTTTGTAATTGTTTTCATGAATATATAGAAAGAAAGAGTTTTTAAAAATATTTTTTCAATATGTAACCTATTTAAAACTAAATGCTTTTTCAGGTCACCATTTCATTGTTATGTTTGTATGTTATTCATGTCAGAAAAAACTCACTTTAGCTATTCTAGCTATCATATACCCGACTTTAAATAAAGATTTGATATTTTCAATAAAATTTTGTATCTTGTATCATGGTTTTGTATCTTGTATCATGGGCTTTAGCACAGGGCATTAATTGATAAACATCTTCATAAACTGTCAGATTTTTAACACGTCGCGGAATTGTATTACTTAATCTTAAATATACTGTTTAATCACTTTTGGGAAAGAATTATCAAAACAATAAAAGACTTACCTCACTCATTGGTATAATTTATTTATTGCATGAACTTGACTGCAAGAAAATGTATTTTATGGTTGAAATTCTTATTTTTTGGTCTTCGCGGACTTTTTCCTCGAGCTGATTTTCGTGTTACACTGCATGAATTGTGCTTACTCAAACCGGAGGTCGGGATGTTTTTAGTTATATTTTGAGAATTTCTCAAGAAGTTCTATTATTTTTTGTTTATTTGAAATGTTTGCAAACCATCTTTGTTCATCCTCTCAAGTGCAATAGTCTAGTTATTTAATCGTATTGTCATGCATTTATAACAGCATATCGTACTCAATATTCGAACCAGAAAATGTACACAGTTTCCCTTAAAAATTGTGCATAGTAAAAAAAGCTTTAACTGTTTAACCAATGTAACCTCGACCTGGTATAAATAGCGCGATGTACAGAAAATTGTATTATTACACAGATTCAAAAATTAAAACCCTTGTCTCACATAGCTGTGATGCCACTGCATTTGCACAGTGATGTTAAATTTCCCAGACCGCTGTGAGATCGAAGGAGAAAATGATAATTTCCACGAAGATGGCAATGTTATGGTGTTCTCACAGCTACCTTGGTGTTTCTACGGAGCTTCATGGCGTTCTTCAACGTTCCTACAGAGTTCTTATCGGCAGTTGTCTGAGCTCTGATGGTGCTCTCACAGCACTTCAACTGTGTGCATTGAGTTGTGAAGGTGCTCGCACTACATGTGTACTGTGGTTTCATGATGCTGACCTTGTGCTGACAGCGTGTTGTTTTGCACTACCTATAAAAACGATATCTCTATGTGTCTCTTGGTGATTCAAAGAGGCAGCCTGTTTAGGAGCTTGTCAAACATGACAGTTGGCACTAAGGAGTAGTTGAAATAAAGGCAGGGTCCTCATATCTCAATCTGCTGCTGTCGATACTGACCATGCTGCAACCATCTGCTTTCATCCAGCCATGGTTGAACCCAAAGACTCCTTCGTCACGGGGCCCTCCTTTATCAACGTCTAACAATGAGTTCCACAGCATCTACTTCATTCTGGATTTGCTATATCTGCATATAGGCAAGCAGTAGCCCTGCTTACTGTTGCACATAAGTCATGGTGAAATGAACGTTTATTTGCATATATCATTCCTTTAATAAATGTTTGCATGACATTGAACAAACCATAAAGTTTATGCTATTTTGTTGGGTTGGTTCATTGTCATACAAACACAGACTGAATAATAAGTAGAAGCGCATTCAGAGCAAAATTGTAGCTGTAGCAGCTCAGTATAATGTAAGAGCGCAGTAAGAACAATAAAACTCCTTGCAAGCACCATCAAGGCACCGTTAAAGCGCGGTAGAGACACAGTGTCATCACAGAGAACACTATACGAATGTCAAAGTGCCACCAATAACCATTACATTCATGCGCCCGTGGCAATCCTGGTGTCAGATGCCACTGCATTGCCGTGCAGATGCTAGCGATTCCACTGAGTACAAATCGGCATTCTGGATTTTATGCGGCCCTAGTGTGACCGGGGTTTTGAAACAGATTTAAGGTTTTCTAGTGTTCCTGTTCAAGTAGTCAGTGACGTAGATGATTGTAATCAAGTCTGGTGAATGGTGACATAGATGATTGCTATCTAGTCTGGTGAATGTAGCCGGTGGCTAGAAACTTTAGGAATACTAAAACCTGGTATCTGTGTTGACCTCAGAGCAATGTTATCTGTGTGCTGACAAGGTCTTACTCTCAGTCGTTAGTCCAAATAATTGTATTAGTCAGGTGAACAGAGGTGGTGGCTAGAAACTGCTGGAAGCTAAATACTTGGTATCTATGTTGGTCTCAGAGTATTGCGAACTGAATGATAATAATGAAAAAGGTCCAGGCTGGTCAGTGTCTCTTAAAGCCTCAAAACTTCAAGGAGAGAAGGCCAATATGATCAAAGTTTTTAAACCAATGAGGTGTAATTGAATGTGTTTATTTGTATAGTCCTTTCAACATTAAATAATTTTCTCATCATTGATGACAATCATAAGGCAAGAAAGCCTAAGAAAAATGAAATTAGAGAGCAGTTCATATATAAGCTGTATGACACTGATTGAACATTCAGCTGGCAAGTTAAAATACAACCTTAATTTTGAAAGCTAAAAGCATTAATAAAATTTCTTTCTTATTACCATTATAATACACATAGAATTGCCTTCACTTTTTTAACTAGTGACTATTCCATGAGATTGATTTGGGTAAATGTGAATCCATTATTTTTTTCAGGAAATTTGATACGTAAAGAATGTTGCATCAAAGGCCTATTCGACAATTACTTCAACTAGTGCAAGCTTCACGTACAAATGTTAAATCATCAGTGGTAAAACAAACCCTTGCAGCATGCAGAGAAAATCAGACAATGTGTCACAGATCCCTTAGCCATTTGGCAGCAACAACCACTAGCACACATATGCATGGGAATGATCAAGTTTGTCTGCAAAGATCATTGCCACAGCTGTTATATGTGCCGGTACGACACAAGAAGGGAATGGACAAACAAAGCAGGAAAGGCCAAAAAGGTATCTTTTTTTAATGTTTGCATTATCTATACTTGAACTTAGACATTTGTAATGAATTATTTCTTAATTAAGATGTTTTAATCTATTGCGATTTTATAGACTAAAAGTGTTATGTCTTCAAAGACGATAGCTTCAAATATGATTTCCAGGCAGTGTTATATATTCATCAAACATAATTTTCAGGCAGTGTTACATTATTCAAACATAATTTTCAGGCAGTGTAGTTCTTGAAGATTCAGAAATGGAAGAATTTGTGGACATTCATCATTATCGACTGGACCTTGATCGCATTTTGGATGAAATGAGGCAGGAATTTCTACAAAACCTTTCCTTACGAACTAACATCGGTATGCAAATTAAGATTAGGTAGCCCCAATATATCACAAAAAATACTCCAGACAAATCTTAAGCTCAATTTCAACTCATTTCATCACATAAAAGCATAGTATGATTCAATTCTTGCTTGTTTTTATACAATTTGAAAACATATGTTCGCCTAGAACCTGTTGATTATGGTAAAAAGATTCCATGAATATTTCAAAGAAAACTAATTCTAGAGCAAAAAATATACTTGAGTAATTGTTGAAAAACTTTTTTTGATATGTGCATAATATGGTAAAATGAGTTGAGACTGAGATCGAGATTTGACTTCAGTATTTTTGTGTTATTAGGGCCTGATCTTACCCTTCAAAATTTTAGTTTTTGTATGACATTATTTAATATAAAACTTCTTATTCATTTAAAAAGGCCTAAAATCTGCGTCATTTAAGTAACAAACAGCATGCATCGGAGTCTTAATATATTTTTTCTTTTAGTAGAATCAATTTACATGTACTGTATGTTTTTATCACGGGGAGTGTTTTAGATGACTGACACATATAATACTTGCCAACTGATGAACATTTTAGCTCATTGAGGATCTTTCTTGAAATGGATTGAAAAGAATACAAATTTATAAACAAGGATTTAATGCTTTTACAAAAGTTTTAGTGGGATAAATCCACCATCAAAGCACAAAAATGACAGGAAAAGCATATGGAAAATGGCTACCAGATTGATTGGCTAATGGCATGCATATGAGTAATGGCTACCTGATCATACAGTCTAATACACTCAGACCAATTTAGTTTCAATTTTGTATGGCCCTTGACTTTCAGACCATATTGCCAGTAGCATTCAGACTAAAGCTAGACAGTAATGTTATGGGGCTTCTGTATAATTACGTTACATCATATCATGTTTACAGGTGTTTACGGAAAGCTGAACATCAAAACAAATGATGGCACATTTCCTCTCAACCAGATAGCCGCCATTGTCCAGAAGTCTCCTACACTCGTGGTCATCAACATGGGGAAATCTGCTCATGTACGCTCTTGTTTACTGTAGAGGTGTTTTTCACAATTACTTAGCTTTGGCTAATTTTCAAATGTTTGCAATTTTGACGTGAATTGAATATTTTTTATTTCTAGTTGAGAATTGATAGTGACATTTGATGATTCTTATAACCTTTTGAAATTAAACAATTGTTTAAATTTATTTTGTAAAAACAAATGAAATAAAAATGATTCTTTGTAATTTAATTAAAGTGCTTATCTGAGTCAGAGTCTATAGTTTCAAACTTGATACTGCTCATCATCATAGCCACTGAACTGCCACTGTCTTATAGATCTATTTTATTATTTTGTTGGCTTGTTTTCTATTCCAGTACATTGCTAATGTGATGTCAACCCTTACCAACTCAGGGATGAATTTGAACCCCCAGCAGGAAGGTCAGGCGACAATCTATCTCGCCATACCAAAGTAAGCAGAAACCAATTTAAACTTACAGATATGAGGTTGTAACCCCCAATCCCCCATCCCCTTCAGTTTCACCACAAATTCATGCATCACAAATAAAATCAATCCATTTTGCTAAACTTTTTTTTCTGAATAATGCCAATTTTGGAGTATCTGCGTCTCACATACATGTACCAAGCTCTTGTTTCTCCGAGTACTCCATGAAATGTACCTAAATACCTCATTCCAAGTTGGGGGTTTTGCCTTTGACTCACAAAAGGGGCCTTACTTGGCCCCCCTGGATACCCTGTGTAAAGTGCAAAACTTTTGCTATAAGCTATCATCACCTCTGACCTGTGTACTCCATGGGTTTTATAGAACTCCTACCCAAGAGACACACTCAAGTATATTTTGTCCCAACTGTGCATAATGTAATTGGCGTAAACTAAATTATTTCTCTTTATTTTATTAGGGTATCCACGGAACACAGAGAAAAGTTATCAAAGAGTGCCAAAACAATCTTCAACAAAACGAAAGACAATTTAAATGGTGTGTACTCCAAGTACCTGAAAAACGCCGGCCAAAGAAAGCAGGCGTTGCCAAGAGAAGTAAACCAACAGGTTAGTATTGTTTTAAGGTATCTGAAACAGATACTGATATATTTATATACCTGGTATGTAAATTGTGAATACCTGGTAACACCCCAAATGTTTAGGTGTCATTCAGAACAAATCATTCAAATTTTCAACAGCATTAGTAAAACTATTATGGCAAAATGGCAGCTGTAATAAAAATATGACTTTGAAAATCATTATAACATATATTAATAAATCTTGTTACTTACGTAAAAGTTCATTAATTATTTCAAACCCCTTTTCTAGCATATCTTTTGGTCACATATTGTAAAAGTCACTTAGGAATACTTTTAAACACAAATAATTGGCACTTGAAACTGAATTCTTGTTGTCGTTGAGGTTGGCATGCACTTACAACTTGGCCATAAATAAAAGAAAAAAGCTCCAAGATATTCAAATAAAACTTTTAACACATGTTGCCAGAGACAGCAAGGTCCATAACTTTTGCTTGAATACTCTTGGAGTTATTACCCAGTTTTAACTGACAATAACCCACAGATTAGCATTGGCTTTATGTCTTTTTTTTCGTGTTTTTTTTCATCTTTTGCCCAATGTAGTTGCGGCAAAAATCAATGAAACAAAATATTAAAAAGCAGTGGCTTGAATATTGAGTTTAAAAAACTTACAATATAGACATTTAGATTGTTTTTGTTTACATGTATTATATGCAAAATAGTCAACCAGTTTGCCATTGGTCAGAGGCTTGATTTCATTGTGAAATCAACCAATCAATAACAGGTTGGCACAACTTTGAATTGTTACGTCACTCATCAATCTGTCTATGTTTACCTTTTTGTTCCAGATGTTGATGGAGAAAGATGATCATGTGAAGAATGCCGAGATCATGATGAAGGCAAAAATAGATGAACTGATGGGATAAGCCAGCTTCTAATGATTAAAAACTGGCCTTGCACTTAAATATATGGATGAATTTGACCTTGAACTTAAGGGATTAATTGGCGTGGAGCTGTTTAAATATGGTGAATGATTTATAGGCAAGTGGAGTAAAAAGTGTTGAGACATTTTGTGACAAGAGAAAAACTGAACCATCCTTTACTACCAGGGGGCTAGGGAAATATATGGTATGTGTTTTAAATTCAGGAAAAAACCTGTCATTTAATGAAATGAAATGTATTTCTCAGTCATGGTGAATGACTTGTCAGGAATATTGTTTGTCTTTTAATGAAATGTATGTGCCAGTTATGGTAAATGAAACCATATTATTAAACAATATGTCACCATCACCAATAGAGTTTGTTTGTTCTTTCGAAAGAAATAGGTTTTAGTTATTGTCCTAATCTTGTCTCGCCGTTATGGTTGATATTGTTAGGAGTTATACTTGAAATTTATTCCTTACCTGATCAAGATTATTCAAAATTATCATGAAATTTGGTACTAACAGAACAGTGTGATTCCACACATTAAGCCATGTTGCCAGTCTATTTCTTAATTAAGTTGTTGGTAAATGACAATCAATGGAAAATATCTGTTACAATCAACATAAATAACATGAAACGCCGCAAGTAATGGTAATGGTACGTCATTGCTGGAATATTGGGTGACAAAATAAGGTATGTCAGCAGTGCTTTCGCAATTTTTAAGTTAAAAATATATTTTTGTGTGAGATTTCACTCTATAAGGCGGCCAGAATGGTTGCCCCTGACATTGAAATGTGAGCTTTAAAGGGACAAGCTCATGTTTTTAGACCAAAAATGAGTTTTCCGGATTATGCATTTGAAAACACTTATATTATTCTTTAACTCTTTGAAATTGCAGAAAAAAATACAATTTAAGTATTAAAAAATAACCTGGATCTTAAAATTTAATAACACTATTTAAAGAGCAGAGTTATATCCCTTGACATAGTAAAAATGAGCTAAAGGATCTAAAAGTTTATGGCATGAATATCTTTGATAGTATAACTATTTAACCTACATTTAGTGATATGAAACCTTTCAGTTGCTCTATTGTTTCAGTTTACCATCTTAAGTGCACATGTCATGATTTGCATCAAATTGAACTTAGAACACAGAGTTATTTACATAGGTCATAGAGAGCTTAGTTTGTTTGCCCATATTCTGTTTTGAATTTTTCTGTTCAAAGATAAACAGCCTAGAAATGATCATTTTGTTAGAGAATGAATTTGAGGTGTGACCATCAGCTGGAAATATTGCCTTTTCATCTTTGTAATATTCTAAACGTAAACAATTAACTCATCCCAAAAAGCTGTTTTCATCGTTTATTTTAAGAACAAGGGTTATTGCGTAAATGATACAAAACAAAAGTAGAACAAAAGTGATATTTTCTATCCTTAAAAAGAATACAACCTTATAATGTGTCTATCAGTTCAAGATATTGAATAGCTTCATGTAATAATAAAAAACAAGAACATGTTAAATGCACTAATGAAGTATACACAAGTTTATAGCCACACAACATACAGTTATGGGACTGTTCATAGTGGTGTTTTAAATATAATTTCGAAGATAATTACTTGCTTCAGTGTATTATCTTAATATATTTCACCGAGTGATTACCAAAAGCTATATTGCATAAGTGGCTTACTGGAAGTCTTGAGTGAAATATTTGCTTTGGGGTTTTTGCGGTAAAATATATTGAGATCTTCAAATAAAACGGGCATATTGCGTTTTTATTCTAAGCCAAGTAATTATTTTTGAGATTGTAGTTTTTTTTTTTTTTTAAATGTGCCAATTTGTATGCGAACAAGACATCTTTTCTGGAGCAACGTCATTAAAATTGCCATTCCAGCCCTATATGCGCTGAATGGAAGTGAGAATTAGCTAATATATCAAAACAATAAAAAATATCAATTTGTAAAATTCACAGTTTGAGACAGTGTAATATCATTTTTATTTCACTACAAAATCTGTATAAATCGTATTATAGAAAACATTCAAGCTGTAAATGAACCATGCATGCAGTAAACATCACATGCCTTGTCATATAACAAAAAAAGAAGGAAAATGCAGTATAAAAGCAAATTCAACAATATATCGTATACATGTTTGGCGTGAAGAAACACAATAATATCTCTAAAAATTGTAAAATACCATAAATATATGAAATAGCAACAACAAGGTTAATAATAAGCAGCTTTAACAAGCATGCTTGTTAAATAAAGTTAAGCATTATATATGCACAAGTAAATGTAAATTTTAAAAAATTTAAGATCTCAAAAATATTTTTTTTTAAAATCCTTATAAGGAATATACATGTACAAGCAAAAGACAAGCATTGAAGCACAATTCAACAGCCACATTAAGTGACAATGGGCCAATTTGTTAATGTCATCTTTTTTAACTTTCAAATATTTTGCTCTGAAATTAAAATTGATCCACCCATTTTAGCTGTATGAATGTGTCATAAAATATTTCACCTTGAAAAGTTAACAACGATGTCGTTAATCAGGTTAACAACTTTTAACAATGTTCTAAACGATTATGCCAATATGTACAGTTTTGAATAATCATTAATTTTTAAGACTGTCCTCAAAAACACTGCTCTCTAAGTAACCAATTAAAACAATCTGTATCAATAATTTAAAGCTGCACTCTCACAGATATACCATTTTTACAACTTTATTTTTTGTCTTAGAAAGAGCCAATTTTTCCATAAATATCTGCAAACCAATGATAAAAGATTGCTGACAAAAGATCAAACCAAAATTTATGTTTTATGGCTCAAACCGTTACTAGCCGTTTATGAAAACAGCATAAAACATCAATTTGGAACTTAAATACAATGTATATAAAGCTGCGATCTCTTTTTTGTCAGCAGTCTTAAATAATTGGTTTCCATGCATTTTTGCAAAAATTGGCTCATTCCAAGACAAAAAAAAACGTCAAAACATTCAATCTGTGAGAGTGCAGCTTTAACCGTTTAACAAATTAACATTGTTATCAAAGTTACATGTCTGTGATTCAAAAATTGCTATCAGTTTAAAACAGTATGTCAAATAACAATCAATTAACTTGCATGAAAGTTTAATGATTAGCAAATGACGAAAATGGTTTCGCATGCAGATTTACCCAAACAATAAAGTCTTTGGTCTTTTTTGCAATTTTGACCAAAGTGACACAATCATCCTCAGCTTTATGGGTTTGTTGAGGCCTATTGCCGAATGTTCTCAAATAAATTTCTTGCAGCTTGTACGAGGGTGGTTTTTGTGGTGATGGGGAACTGGGTGAGTGATTTGTTTGAGACCCAGATGGTACATTTATCGCTACACTGTTTGCTTGTCTTTCTGGTGTTTTATTGGAATTTGTTGATTCATTGTTCTTTGATTGATTTTCAAAAAGCTTTTGATCATTTTGATCCTCTGAATCAGAGTCAGTATCTGTCTGAGAGGTTTTTGACTGAGCCTGGCTACTACTGTTAGGTTCTTGCTTCACATTGTTATCATGTTCAGTAACATTCTCACCAGAACCACCAACTTGCTCAACTGTTTCTTCAGTGACTTCCATCATGTTAGCTTCTCCAAATGTTTTTGGACCAGTGGATAACTTAATTTCACTTTGCTCCACTCTGCCAGTAACTACAATATACCCTGATCCATTTGTTACAAAGCAACCAGCATTTATTCTAGTAGTTTCTGTAGTATTTGTTTTACAGTTTTCAGCTGGATTTGACTCACGAGTTGCGTTTGTATCATTTTCAGTCTCAATATTTTTTACACCAAAGTCAGTCTTCTTTTCTTCTTGATCAGGCTTAGATGATTCGTATTCAATGTCTTTAGTCTCAGAAATACCAAGTTGCTTTTCAACATTTTCCAAAGCTTCCAAATAAATGTCATCTTCCATACCAACAGAAAACTGACTGTCCAATTCACCGGGTTTTCTTTCATTTTCAGATCCATCAAGCATCTTATTTAGCACACAATTTTCACCGCTTTCACCCTTTTCCAATTCAGCATTTGTTTCTTTTTGTTTATCTCCAAAACTGAGCTTTCTTCTGCATCTTGCTTTTGATAACTGGAAGTCTCTCCCATCTACGTTTTCTTCAGAGTTTTCAGCATTACGTTCTGCTCCAAATACCAAAGTCCTTCTAGCATTGTTATTTGTATCATTTATTGTCAGTTCTCTCTGATATCGACTAACCGGTGAAGTATTCACCTGCTCTTCAAGTCTTCGGATCTTGACTCTTTCATCTTGCGATCTTGCACCATTTATCAATTTTCTCTTCATTGGAGCTAAAGGTTCCGGCTTTACTGGTTCTCGGCTTGGGGTTCGATTGTTTCTACATTGTATGCAGAATTGACAAATGCAGGGAACTTTTCCGCCTGCAGGTTCCCAACCGTCCAAGGCACGAAATGCCTCTAAAGTATCAGCACATAGTAAGGTTGCGTCTAATGACATGCTGATACGCTTGAGCTCTTGCATAAGCAGAGGAAAGTCAAACTTATTTCCATTATGAGCTAGAAGGCAAACTGGCTTGGCCAAATTTTGTAGGAAACAGGTAAGAAGTTGCACTGTTTCACATGAGAAAGGTTTCTGGCATTCCAAAGTGTCATTGTATAAACCTGAAATATAGCAAGAAAATGATTATTGTCAGTGTTTCATTTTAAACAGCAAAACTTTTTTACAATTTAACATGTTAGAGATTTTGAACTGACCAGAATGAAATAATAGCAATCATGAATGAAACAAACTTTTCACTCCTTATAGGAAAATTAAGGGCATTTCTTTAACTTAGGTCAATAAAAAAAATATTACAGAAAATCAAGATACAGTGGTGAATATCAAAAGTGTGGGGTAATTTGCTGTATATCACACCTCCAACATGAATGACCAATGTCATTTGTCAAGGACTGGACACACGGTGACACATTTTTTTCCATATTGGGTCTCTAAATTATTTTGTACCAAAATGGTGTCTCTACATGTATGTATGTATGCCTTTTTACAATTAACAACAAACATCAAATGATAACAAAATCATTTATGATGCAAACTGACCTGTCAATACACTGGCAGAAGCAGAAACAGGCTTGACTGGGTCCAAGCAGATGGTTAGTTTATTGGTCACTCTTGGGAATATTCCTGTCCCCTGAAGGTCCAGTCTGTTGACGGCTACCAAGCACAGCTCCGTGATACGTGTTCGAGTGCATAGTAGATCTGTGCTTTCAAGGTCCATGAAGACGAATGACGCAATGTCATGGTCATGCAAGCTCTCAAGTGCAGATGCCATCCTTAATTGGTAAATGTCTGCCTATTGTGACTGTACTCAGCGTGTGTGGTAAAAAATATTTCCTCACAGATCATGAATCCATTGCGTAGTTGTTTCCCTCCTACAAGATGAAGGACATGAGGTAAGTAAAAGGTTCTAACAATATTATTATCAAGGGTTTTAGCCAGGTTTGAAAGGCAGGGTGCTAAGGATGGAAAGGGGACATTGCATCAGGCTGTGAAGAAACTAAAAATATTATAAATTTGACAATAAATCATGTTAGATATGTGTTCAATTGAAGCAGTTTAAAGTTTTATCTGCCAGAGTAATAAGTAGGTATGTATTTATTATCATACAGTTAGCTTTTAAACTAAACAGAAAATCTTTGATTATCATCAGTATACTGCATTTAACTCTAGAAGGCAAAAGGGTGCCAATGCTGGTCCCCTTAGTTCGAGAAGGGTGCTACCGAAAAAGAGTGCAGCACCCTACTTTATGATCATCACTGTAGGGCGTTGGCAGACTTGTATAAACTCAACAACAGCAATATGATCATCACTCTTGTGGTACAATGGTACACACACATGTTTCTGTGTAGTGGAAGAGTACCACAGGAAACTCACTTACCCAGCTTGGTGATCGCTTGAACTTCAACGAACAGTTTTATATTACTTTTTGGGATGTGTTTAATATGCAGTAACATTTTTTAATAATAAATGAAGTTATGGGAGCCAAAACTAGGTGATAACTAATCATCCTGGCTAGGTTTAAGTAATAAGTTGGTGAGAAATAAGTGCAAGTTTAACCTACAGAAAACAACAACACCCAAAACAATATAAAAGCAACATCATATGAATAGGACAATTAAGTAATAACCTACTGTCTTACACCAGAGAACTACGAACGGTATTAGAAATCATGTAAGCAGATGTGAAAAATTATTTTCACAAAAGAGATAGATAGATAGATAAGAACGCTAGTTCTCTTATCAAACCTACGACTTTAAATACCAATTTAGAATCTGCTTATGTTATAAAGCTTATATGGATGAACAAAACAACATATCATTTATCTCTTACCTCGCAGATTGTACAGCGATGTTTACAAATCTGTCAGGTTGTGGGATGTGTATTGAGATTGTGTATTGAGAAGTCAACATACATGTACATGACGCGATGACGTCACACGTTCCAGATAAAACATGCACCGCATCGGGTCACAGTGCAGGAAACACATTTACAAAAAAGTTAGTTGGATGCAACACGCTATGGTTTTGAGGTTTTTTTTCGCGATAACTGAAATTTAAACAGTTGCTATTTCTTTAAAGTAGAAGTTCAATAAATCGTTCATTCTTAAATAACAGGGTGTGTACTTTAATGAAATAGACTTTGAACTGGTAGAAAATCCGCATTGTTGCGACCTTCCATGTACCCACGTGAACAAATCAATTTTTCATTATTTTTTTCAGTCGGTATGATTGTTTTGTATCTTAACAAATCAAAACCATGCAAAAAGAAATGTTTTGTCGCCTTAATTGTCTTCAAATATCCACCGACTGTTTTATCACCCGGCAACTGGCTTAACTTAGATCGGAAAGGAAACCCGTGTTACAAATGGGTGGAAAATGTTCACGGAAAATCATCCGTTGCTTGCCTGGCCTATCGGGACCGCTATTGTGGCCGTGGCGGCCCCAGCTTTTATGCACACGAAACGGAGAGGCTTCTCGGGTGTGCAAAGAAACTGTCAACCTTAACTGTGTCAGCAAGGTTTCTGGTGGCTATGTCTGATTGATTAACGGATCGAAGCGTCGATGTACATGTTCAACTGGTCACGCGAACTTGTGTCCGACAGTAAATTGGCCTCTGAGTGATGATTGTGCTCCGTATGACGCCCGTGTTCCTCTCTCCATGAAATCACATCTGATTCGGTGCTACAGTCGTCTTCGGTCGTAACCACAGTTTGACTGTTCATCTTACACCAGCCCTTACATGATGTCATTATCCCAAGAGACAGGCTCAAACGAAAACAGGAGGTTTCTGTTACAATATGGTGCGCTCCTGGTACACGGGGATATCTGGGTAAAAAACACCGACAACGTCACATTGATCGCGTACTGTCTGTGAGTTTATTGTTTCGAGACTTGCGTTTAGGCCAGTTCCATATGTAACCAACTTCAAGACGGGTTTTCTTGGATTATCGCATAGATAGGTATTTGTCTTGATAAAACAAGGGAAACTCCATGAACAAGCCCAGTAGCCTAAAATTTATCAAGCATCCTGTTCAAAGTCAAGGCATAAGGTTCAATGTCAAACAGATACTAGTACCAAGCTAGAAACACAATGCTACAATTCAACACACATTAAACATATATTAAAATGTCACCAATGGTAAGTTTTGGGGTAATCGCATTGGAAGGGTCAGCGGAAACTATAGAGGAATTCAAAGACAGCGTGTTCCTATGCATGGTCAGCAAATTGGTATGCATTCTTCATGCACTTATGTATTGCTTTGTCAAAGTCCCTAACATTTTATGAGACATAATATACTGTCAAAACATTTGTATGTTATGTTTTCAGCCAGATACTATTACGATACTATTTCCCGGTCTCTCCTCGTAAAATCCGGTCTCATCCGGTCTCATACTTCCCGGTTCATAACGTATGGCCCCAGGCAACGCATTGTATTGCCGATGTTTGTTAAACTACTTTTACAATCTAATTTGCTTGTATATGTAACAAATGGGATAAAATATATGAACACTGTCTTAATTTATGCAATATGTTATATGTGTAAACTATTTATGCAAATAGTTAAAGGTGTAGAGAAGATGCGATAAAAATGCTGTTTTTTTTAAAACAAAATATTGAGGACCGCTAGAGTATGAAGTAACTTAAAATTGCACCTTAAGAATTATGTTATGTCAACTTTAACTTTAAGGTGAACCTTGATATACTAAAAGAAATGAGTTCAGTGAGTTAAGTAAGGTACACATTACGTCTCCATTTTTGTTTATATTTTTCGTGCTATTCGCTAACATTGAATTAATTCGAATACGAATTATTATTTCGATTTTCGTCATTATTACACAACTTTAGCATAATATATTTTATTTGTGAACTTGAACTTTGCAATGAATCATTACTTTATAACATAGCCTTATATACACCAATGTTGTATGCTGAACATGAATTTGAGAAAATAAAGGTATAGACATAACTAAATGTAAGAGCCAAACAGCAGCTGGGGGTGTGAAATAAAACAGGCTTATCAGTTTATGATGTCATTAACGAGGGACAGACACTAATCGCTGACGTATGCGTTGTATAATGCATTGACACCTTTCGTGGAATTACATTACTGTGAACTCTTCATAAACCTGTTATGAAGAGTTCCTTGACAAAATATAATAAGTACAATAATAATTAATTAACTACTGAACTATTCGGGAGGCTATTTTACAAATGAAAGATTGTCTTAGTTATTTGGGCCAAAGACATATGAACGCTGTGTCTGCCAAATTAAGACAACAATTTATGCAAATGAATGGTCTGCAGGATACATCTACAACGCCATTATATGTTTTACAGTTAAAATCATGAAGTACAGATAACAATTATCCAGACAACAGCCAACCATAGTTCATATTCACTTTGAAAACACATATCACTGGACAACTAGCATGTAGACGACCAGAGACACTGATAGCAGTTATTACTTTGACAGTTTATGTGAAAACATTAAATTGCTCAAGAGCAATATTCAAATACAGCTATAATATTATATATATTAATGAAGACAAAATATGTCGGGACGAAATCCATGATTGCTATAGAAACACGGGTAAATTGATATACATTGAAAAAATCAATATTTTTGGAACTTTTTATCATTAATTATTTCATCAGTAATAATCATGTCCGAAGGCCCAAATTCGCGCGATGCGGCTCATATAACGTTTGTTTTCTTAGCACGTTAATCAACTGTAATATTTTGAAATCCTATTAACCCCCCCACCCCGCGGTCATTCACACATTTTCGATCACGCCCGATAGCTACTGTACAATTTTGAAAACAAAGACCGGATGAGACCTGGACCGTGACAAAGTATGGATGTATGTGTACGTCATCAACGTACTGCAATACATTTTAATTATATCAACGTAAGTCGACCTAAAACATTTGACCTTGCAACTGATTTTGAAGTGAAGTTATTTATATTTTACATATTTGCTTAGCGGAGAAAAATAGTACTGACTAAAAAGTATCATATGATCTGTGCAAAGGATGTTAGTAAATATGGCAAAATGATATTGTTGGAATTTAAACCTCTGTCACATAAAAATAAAATTATACATTTTTAAAACGGTCGCTAATTTTATGATTTTGCACCCACGTTGTCTTTGTTTTGCTAACAAGTATATAACAAAAAAACCATGGAAAATGCCGTTTTATCTGGTACATTTTTTTATTAATCCTTTAATTTTGTGTTGATCCTTTTTTGTTGCCGAACATCCCCACCACCTACACAATTTGATAGTAGGTTAATCTTTCATAACTTTAACCCGTTTCTATTATAAATATGAACATATGTTGACCAAAGAAAAATATATGAGGACCCTATAAGTATATGATCATGGAAATATTATAACCAGCTAGATACACACTTGAAGTGATGAACAATGTATTATGATGAATTTTGTGGTGTAAGGGAGGTAACAGCGTTTGATTAATCGCGAGAGAAAACTTCATGTCATCTGACCCCAAATACTTGAACTCGGTGCAAATTTTACTCCGACGCCATTTCTATTTTGGAAGGACGTTTGCCGAAAATATTGTTCAACTGCATTGTATTTAACAGGTAAAGAAGCAATAAACCTTTGATAAAAACGATATAATTAATTATTAATTTAGTATTGCAACTATTTAATTAGCACATTCCCATTAAATAATCGCAGCAGGAAATGCCAGACCCCGCCCAAATTCTTAAAATTCCTCAGACGAAGCCTATGCCATATATGGTGTTAAAGACTTATTATGCAAATGATGGCAGCTCGCAAATGCCTTGTTTTATGTGAAGTACGATCATACAGCCAATAGGTAAAGATCAATGGCTGTCTACAGTTTTGACACATGAGTCATTCTGTATCACTGCTTAAATGCTTTAGCCTTTGCCAAGTTGACCTGAAAAGAGGCAGATTGTTGTTTCCTTTTCTGTCCATTTCTGATATACTTTTCTACTTAATTATATATCAAAGACTGAAAAATCATGTAGCGAGTAAATGATCTGCAGGCCAAGGCCGACATAACCGTAACATAGTCTAAAATAATAGACATGTTATACAGGATTCTTCCAATCCCTAACGTCTAGACGGGTTTGTGCAAAAAAAACCCGGGGTGTTTTGAAAAATATTGAAATTGTATTAAGCTAAGTTATTTATGGTTTTAGGGTTTATATTCATATTTTACCATGTAAGTGAGAAGTTATTTTGCACAAAACAAGCATTTAATGCATTAAAACACATTATTTACCTTTCCATTAAAACGAAAGTTGACTGACACAGACAACAATTATGCCAAGCGGAACAACTCGACCCAATCGTAATAACTCGGCCACCTCCGACAAGCTTCGAGATAGACCTCGTAAATACAATCGTAACAATTCGTCTATGGCCGAAATGTTCCGATTGTTTTAAAACTGTGCCCTGAAACCTTGTTGGTGCCCTTCATGTATATATCGATATGTTTTGACAACAAGAAATGAAAAAAACACGTCAAACTCATAATTATCTGTAGGATATGACATTTTTATGTATGGAACTGATATAAAATAACGTAATCTGGTAATATTTCTTGTTTTTATGATATTTTTAAGATGCTAAATGCTTTAACCCGGAATCCCGATCGGAATAACTACCCACTTTTGATACTTAACAATTTGTATGTGAAGGATTTGCCATATCAAAAATCATTAAAAAAATCCGTAAACGTACAATTATTTGGACTAAACCGTAACATAGCCTATAAGTATAAAGTTAACCTTGGAGGAAAAGTGTGCCTGGTGTGGGGCTTGAACCCACGACCACCGGAACACAAGCACATAGCTCTAACCAACTGAGCTAACCTGGAGGCTGGTTCTAGCCCACACATACTACACTCCACCCCCAATTAACCTTTTAGGCCATCAGAGGCACTCCTCCTGTTTACTGCTGCCACAAGTAAAGTAAACCTTGGAGGAAAAGTGTGCCCGATGTGGGGCTCGAACCCACGACTGCCGGAACACTAGCATGGAGCTCTAACCAACTGAGCTAACCGGGTGGCTGTTTCTAGCCCACACACACTTAACCTACACATACATGCCCCTGTGCTCAAGCTGGGAGCAGGACTTTTCAACTTCGACCCTTGCAAGTGCCCCATTAAGCCTCAATAAATGTGCATTAGAACTGCCCTCTGACCTAGCACCCTGCCCCTTTTCAATTCTGGCTTGAGCACTGATGCCATAATTCTGGAGAAAATACCAGGCGCTTTTGACTCCTGTTGGGGGATATTGCACGAATGCCTACATAGAGCCAGTGGTCAAAATTAGCAATAGCCGTGGAAAAACTTATTTCAGGTTTGCTTGAACGAGATGGATTTCATATTTTATTCTTCCAAAACCTTTCAATGACTGTGGGACTATCAGCAGAGGAGCAGGTCTCAGACAGGAGTAGATTTCGGAGAGTCACAATTTTTTCTGTTTTGGAAAAAAATATCAAGTGCCTGTTAAAAATCAATTAGGTATTTGTGATCACAAATCACAGATCACAGATCTGTATTATTTGTTCAGAAAAAGTTAAACTTTTCACTAACATTCGATCAATTCTGTATATGTAACTAAAAAGGTCAGTCAAACATCACAGAAGGTCAAGATAGGACATGGTTATAAAGGAGCCATATGTTTATTATTTTGATGACAATGGAAAGCATCTGATTTGCTTTTAATTTTTTGAATTATTCAGAAATGAAACAGGAAAATTGAAAAATAATGTCAATTTCAGGAAACATTTGAGAACTACTGTCAAACTAAAATTTACCCCATTTGTACACCTTTTTACGGAACAATAGGAAACAAAGATATGTTATTTAATTTAGGTTAATTTTGTTTGTGTATTACTAACAAAGAGCTGAAGTTCACTGTTCTGATTTTTTTTATCGCATAACCATGAAAAAAATTCAATAAGTGTCGAAGATCTACTCGTATGCTAGTGAATCTAGGTACCTGGACATTTTTTTATTGAAGTGTTCTCTGAACTAATGGAACAGGAATTCAATGAAAACAGAAGAGCTTAAAGGAACATCAATCTGCCACTTTTCACCTCAGCTTAGCATACCATTCTAGGTAAACAAGTTTCCAGAGAGGATATGCACATGTACAGAAGGCCCATAACTCTGGTTTTAATAACTATTTGACTGAAAACAACAACAAGAGAAGCATTGACATTTGCTCCAAAGTGCTAT